>NC_037534.1:2860042-2889518 GCF_001531365.2 Cynara cardunculus var. scolymus | reverse complement strand
TTGGTCTCACATGATCCCAAGTCTATATATATATATATATATATATATATATATATATGTGTGTGTGTGTGTGTGTGTGTGTGTGTGTGTGTGTGTGTATAAACGATTGGTTCATATGATTTTACACTAACATCACATGTTATTTACACGATCTTGTCCGATGACCTGAAGATGCAGCCACAAGTCACTATAACACTTTTTTTTATCATTAATGTAAAATCACATATGATTTTACAGGTGATTTGTCCGTTTTCGTGTTTTTTTAAATAGGTATCATCTCCTTTTGATCCTATCCCTCTCTCTCTATTTATCAATCTATATATATATATTTGGGATCACGTGAGACCAGCCTGTTTTCATGAGACCAGTTTTTTACACTTGAAACTTCACAGCAAAATGCTGTGAAGGTAACCTTCACAGTGTTTTTGTTGTGAATGTTCGACTTTTTTAAACTTTCACAGTGTTTTTGCTATGAAGTTTCAAGTGTAAAAATATGGTCTCACGAAAACAGTTTGATCTTACGTGAACCCAACTCTATATATATAGACACACGAATAATGTTCTAAAATCTATGCTTTAATTTCCCAATTTTCGCTCAATTATCGTGTCTTTAGTAATCAAGGTTAGTGGAGATTTGAATTAAAAAAAATCAAAGCTTCAACTTTATATCAATTAAATAAAACTAACTTTATTTGATGGAAGTTTGATATTTGTTGAAAATATCTGACTTATATATTTTTTAATAAAAATAATAATTTTATATATCGTTAATAAGAATTGGGGTTTTGGGAATTACTTTTAAAAGTCACCGGTTCGAGTTCTGTAAAACAACTAGAGATTTTTCAACTGTTTTTTAGGGTCCATGAAATTAGTCGAGATGCAAGCAAGTTGGTCCAGACACCAATGATTAACAAAAAAAAGACATATTATTGGTGGTATATTTTTTTTTTCTTTTTTTAAAGAAAATAAATAATTTTCGATATGAATTCCTTTGACGTTGAAGAATAAAGTGCAATGACTTTTTCATATGAAGGATCTAAGTATAAGAACCTTTGGACATCGAAAGGGACAAACCAAATCTAATGAAAAAGTTGGCTCGTCAACTATTGTTTTTTGATTCAAAATTCTATTACGAATTGGTACTCGATGTTAGTTCTTATATCTGAATGTGTCAATACTGGTATGTATTTAACGATTTAGGGGTTGTTTACCAACACAGATTGAATAAATGTTGATTGGCTAAAAGTGCAGTCTGGGTAACAATACACAAACTGATGAGTTAAGCGAGAGAATAATGTTGGACTGGTAGGTGCTCGATCAATATCTTTAGTCGGATCAATCCCTAAGTAGGTAAAACATGTTGATGTTGACTGATTCAGCTGTATCGGTTATATCAGAGTTAGTAAACAAGACCATTTGTTTCAAACTCTTTTGATTCATGAGGATAACATTAAGTTGAGATGGTGTTAAAATAACACTCTTTCATAATGTTATAACGCGATGAATCCTAATTGAAAACATGAATTACGTGAATGGATACGGTCGCATATTGTTTTTGAGTACTTTTCTAAATATCGGTCTTGTTCGTAGAGTTCCATCGAAATGATCAGGTCAATTTCGGAAGAAACCTGACTAAAAGGCCCAACCCAACTAAACAAGGGTATATGTTAAGGCCCGTTTGGTTTATATATGGAGTTATGAACCGAAATGAAACTGGATTTCATTCTTTATTATAAATTATAAATAGTTATGAGAAACAATTAAATTACCTTTTTATTAATTAATTACCACAAAACAAATGTTTTTAATATTATTATAAATAAATCATATGAAATCTTGTCAAATATGAACTGTTCCATGATATCTTTAAATCTAGTTTTTGTGGAATTTCAATTCTAAATATTCCTTTAAATCTAATACGAGATTGAAATGAATCCAGTTCTAAGTCACCAAATTCAGCAAACTAAACAGATCCGAAGCCCTATCTTCAAGAGACTCCCAAGGACCAACAAATATGTATAGTTTTTAAGGTTTTGTCCAACATAATTTTAAGGATCAACTTAACTGGTAAATAAATGTTATGTCTTACGGCTTTTCAGTCATCAGTTAAAGTCGTTATGAAATTTTTTGATTGTTATCTTCAAGTTCAACGTGATTAGTCAAAATATATATGATACCCATAATTGGAAGGAAAAAAAAAAAAGGATTTGCTCAACATTATATAAAAATGTACTCTAATGGATCAAAACAAACGTGGATTGAGCCATGCCCATAATTGTTAGTGATTATGTAAGTTCCTTGTTTAATATCTCTAATGTTGTATACGTTGATTTGTTAATGGATCGAAGATGATGTTGTCCGTAGTCAGTTGATATAAACCAGTTAAAAAAAAAGTAAAGACATCTACGAGATGAAATACCTTAACACCAGTAACAAGTTGTCACACTCTTATACTAGAATTTTAACCATGTTTAAAAAATAAAGAGATTGAATTTCAGAAGGACGTTTGTTGTTGAATTTCTTATAGCTTGCAAAAACATGATAGCTCGCAAAAGACAAAATTACTGTTTTTTATGGGACACATGTCAAACTCTGATAACCTTGTAAAAAATAGGGTATTTTGCTAGTCACATATTTAAAAAGATGGGTATTTTTTTTTTTTTTGTAATTAGGGAGAAACAATAAAGAGATTAATGAAAAAGGGTAGATTAGTGATTAATCCTTTTGGAAAACATGACTTCCTTTCTAATCAAATCAATGGGTTCAAAAATCATTAAGAACCCATTTGTTTTTGCTTAATCAAACCTATAGTCGCTCATTTATTAAACAACGTTTGTTTTTTACTTTAACTATCAAGCCAGACGCAAAGCTATAATGTATCAGTTGTCTTACATTTAACCATCAGACTTCTTTTCAAAACAAAAAACCGCTTATACTTTTATACTCAAAACATATCCAATGTGCATGTTGGCCGATCTAGCTTTGAAGTGCATGGAACACTTGCTAATGTTCCCCCTTTGTTCAAATCATCACAACTTTACATATTTTAGACCATCCTTTTTATCATTTGGATCGTTACAACATTTATATCTAGAAATGCACAAAGTCCAAATCTTTTAAGTTCGTTTTCAGTGAGCAAAAGAGGTCCACTCTGGACCGGGATTTGGAATTGAAAAGGGCCCTATCGGGCTTCAAAGCCTTGCCTGGACCGGGCTTAAGGCTTCGGCTTTTTTGAACCCAAGTTATCCACAAAGTTCATGCAGATACCCCTTTAAAATTAAACCACACAAATTTTAAAACTTGAGCAAATAAATCTGGCCCCGAAATAAACTAACAGGAATTAAACTTGATATCTCATGTGAATTTGGATATTAACACTAAACATCCGTTAAATTCAAATTCAAGTTCAAATAGCGTATTACTAACAAAAAAGGAATTTCGGCATTTTCAAATTTCGATTCGATTGACATTCATTTACAAACGTTTGCTGTTACAGAGGCTTTTCGCTTCATCCAGCTGTGTAGCGCCTCAATAGCCAAAAGTTAGTAGTAACTCGCTACCTAAGTCTTGAACTCATAAATCATATTCATAGTTGATGTGGAACAGGATATCGTTGTTAAGCCTACATTCAACATCTATAAATAAGTGCAGATACATTTAAAGGAAATGTATAAACCAAACGAACTCGGTATATCCCACACAAAGGTAACGTCCGGAGGAGTAGGTTGTTTGTAGACATTGCCTCCCCCCAAAGGGTTGAGAGGTTGCTTCCATGATCTAATGGGAATGTATAAACTAAACGGACCCATTATTTCCCACACTGAGGTAGGGTTTGGGGGAGTATGATATAAGCAGACCTTGTCTCTACCCCATGAAAATGTGTAGACCAAAACGAACCCAGTATATCCCACACATAGGTACGGTATGGAGGAGTAGGATGTATGCATACCCTTGTTCTGTCCCAAAGGGCTGAGAGGTTGTTTCCTCAAATGAGAGCTGTAAACCAAACCAAACCAAACCAAACCAACCCAACCCAACCCAACCCAACCCAACCCAACCCAGTATATCTCACACAGAGGTAGAGTCTAGGGTTGTTTCCATGATGTAATAGGAATTTTTAACCAAATGAACTCGGTATATCCCACAAAAAGGTTGGATTTTTCAACATCTGTACATCACGTGCAAATACATCGAATGGGAATGTGTAAACCAAATGAACCCGGTATAGCACACACAGAGGTAGGGTCTAGGGTAGAGAAGTTGTTTCCATGATCTAATGAGAATGTGTAAAATCCATAAATAACTTGCATGTTTGCATTTGCTAATAGCGTAAATTTATCGAGAGAAAGGTGTTCATACAAAAGAATCATTTAAACATAGCACATTGGTTCATCTTGATATTTTAACACTTTTTAACTATCAGGATGTATGAAAAAAATAATGGGACACTTGCAGAGCTTGGCTCAGGATGTTACAGCTATTTAGAAGTAAAATAACCCAAAATGGATAGAGGCATCGTTCGATTACCTCTGTTTAATCGGTTGTTGAGGAGAAGGCGGTCATTGTCTATAGGCCGAAGTTGCACATCTGCACAAATTCCATTTCGTTGTCGACATATTTAGTCCATAGATGCTTGAATTGGTTCATAGCAATGTCGAGCCATGGTTTCATATTCCCATTGAAATGAATGACAGCAGCGTTACGAATCTCATCCATGCTTATACTTGGGTTGTATCCGAGTCCAAGAACATGCCATGTTTTGTCTAATGATTTTGTTGTTGAGTAGAAGGTCATCAGTCCAGGTGGAAGTGTCCCCAATTTCCACAAACTCTGATCCTCATTCTGATGCAAGATTCATAAAACATCAGTTTATATATACACATTTCTGAACTCATCAGAGCACATTGATGCGTTTGCATAACATTTTGCTGAAGATATTGAACCTAATAATGCCTTTAACCATCCAAAGAGCTCCAAATTTATTTATTTTGTTTTATCCCTACACCTATCTTAATATTGCATTTTAATATGCAAAAAATGTAGTATAAGAAAAGTGTTGCATCTCATGTGGGCCTATACAAAGTTTAGAATAAACATGTTTAAGATAGCCAAACGTCATGATAATCATAAATTTGATATTAGAAACTAAAAATGTGAGTGATTCCCATTAAGCTAGATCATTTTGCAAATTGCATAAAGAGATTGCAAACTATTGTTTATGTAGGACAAAAGCATATATATCAAATACAACCAACTTGTTTTTGAAAGAGCAGAGCAAGCACCAAAGTTCTACTAATCAAAAAACACAAGATTAGCAATGGACACATACCAGATCCTGCCAGTAATGGTACTGTTCGGTTAATCTTTCACGCCTCCAGGCATCAAGATCAAATATATTCATGCCAAAAGCCCAGGCACAAGCCTTTGGATTAAATTTATCCCTGATCAACGGGTGGGAAAAATTCAAATACTGAGCATAACGATGAAATGATCCAAAGCATGTCTCAACTGCCCCATTAACCTTGCCATCCATGTCAAGTTTCCATAGTGCGGTCAAATCTTTCTGAACCACAACATCGTCATCTAAGAACAATATCCGGTGCAGCTTTGGATACATCTCTGGCAAGTAAAATTTAAGGTGATTCAACATTGACAAATGTTTTGGGTTCCTAGATTTCGTGTTCTTCACTTCTCCGGTCTCATTTTCTGCCTTGTCCTCTATGTATAAATTTGCAGACTCCATTTGCCTGAGCACAGGGACGTACGAGGGATTCAAGAAAGTAAATTCTTCCACTGCTTTCACTTCGACAAAAGCACCTCCTTCCACTGGTCTCATTTTAAACCAAACCTTCATTGCAGCAAGATTCATCTTATCTGTGACAATGTGGAAAACGTGTTTCCATGGCTCTTCGGCATTCTTTACAGCCGAGTTCACCACGACAGATACTGCAATCACATTATCAGAAAATATCGCATAATGGTACAAAGAAGGGTCCTCAAACTCAGGCTTAGGCTCCTCATCTCTATATTTTTCTGGACTTGCAATTCGTTCTCCCATGAGGCGCATTGCAAGACAATGCAAACTTTTTGGAGTTGACTTAGCAGCAATTAAGCTAGCAAATGCCCCGTTCTTCTTAGCTTTAATAAGCAATTCATTAACTGCAAATATTGTGTCTTTCAACTTCTGAATTTTCAGCTGATTGTCATAAGATTCCTTGTTCTCGGCAATCATCAACCTAGCAACCTTGATCTTGTCCTTAACCTCCTTCTCAAACTGTCTCAAGACTTCCTCATCCACAGGCCCATTGGACTCGAACAATGCAGTACGATATGTTGGCTTCACACCCACATCAGAAAAGTTTTGTGCCATATCATCAAACACCCTAAGCTGCTTAGATATCTCAAGCTTAAGCTTTCTTGCATAAGCAGCATATGCATTCACAAGCACAATATGATCACTCGCTTGCTTATGTATCAAATCCAACCTAGTCTTCAATGGATCTGATTTCAAGGCAAGAAATGTCCTGTGCATGTATGCTTTCCCAGTTGTTTGTATTTCCTGTTATGAAATCAAATAAACCATCAAAAGGAAGTTCATTCGGTCCTCACCTTTATATGATACCAAACATCTTAAGGAACACAAAAGAGTTTTATCACTTCATAGTGGTACGCTTTGGCCAATACATTAAAATTAATTATGCACTATAGAATTATTATCTAACTATCTTCCTTCTCTCAATTACTATATTTCATGAACAGATCATAAGAATTTAATGTTCCCTAGACGAACTGGAGTACATATCTGAACCTAATTTGCAACCAACAGGTCGAAAATTACTTATATACTATGCCAATTTCAAATTTAAAAGTCTAACTTCGTTTAACAAACAAATCGCACAATATAAACTGAATTGAAAAAAGCAGTATAACCAAAATACTACATTAAAGTAAAATAACTCAAAGGCAGCAAGCAACATATAGACTTACAGAGTTATCGTTGAAATGTGCAGGATGAGATGAGAAAAGTACGGAGGCAGTTGCGAAGAAAAGAAGCGTAAACATAGCTGAAACAAAGATCCGGTAGGAAAAGAAGCTCCGTAAAGCGGAGGAAAAAGCCGATCCGCCATTACCTCTGCCGCTACGTGCTACAACCGCCATGGCAACAAGATCTAACCAGCTAACAACACTTTAATTGTGTGAAATCCTTGTAGATCAATGTAAAAGTGTAGGGATTTGATTGCAGTATAAGGTTGGTGAAGAAGAAGTAACTATTGGTACTTGAGAGTGTGTGAAAACAGCATGATGATGAGATAGCTGCGATCTGATCTGAAAGGGCAAGACTTGTAAATTTGGGGAAGAACGTGATGGGCCACGATCACGCGTCGGTGCTTTCTTTCTGTTTATTTATTCGGCCAAAATTGCATTAATTTTTTTTAAAGACTTCTATTTTTATTTGTTTCAAAAATAAATGTTCTAGTTTTTGTAGGGATTTTTTATCTAACACTCACTTGGTAAGCATTTATTGTTAAAATTAACACTATCACTTATTTACTAGATAACCTTTTAATCCATCAAAACGGCATCGTATGTAACTATTTACTTGGTAAATGCTTATCATAGTAAGAGTGGTCGTCCTCACTTACCGGGTAAGTTGTTCATTGTCTCGTTCTTATCGGGTAATATTTTTTATTCTTGTCATATTCATTCAATAAAATAATATAACATGGTAAGCGTTTATGTGGATACGTTTGATAAACGATCTTTTAGTTTATTTTAAAAATAAATACTCAAATTTTTATTTCAGTTTGTTTAAAAATAAGTTTTATTTTCACATTTCACATACAATTATTTCTTTCTCATCTGTATGCTTATTTATGATAATAATTCTTAAAATTATGTCATTTTTATTGTAAATTTTATTTTTAGATGATGGAGTAAAAAAATATATCAGATTTTATTTTGTTTTCTATCTGGTATACTATGTTATTGAGTTCTTTGTTAACCAATAACATATTTACGATTTTGACTAAGAGGTTGTTTGTTTACCTCTAAATAATTCTATTAAGAGGCAATCTCTGAATAGTTAATATGTGAATCTTATTTGGCAAAAAGAAGTTTGTCACTTAATGGTTCTAAAACCATTTGAATGACCTTGTATCTTAGGCCTCTCTTAACCATTCAACACCCTAATTTAATTATAAAAAAATTACCAAACAATTATATTTCATTTTGCACTATATCATCAGGGCCTCTTAATCATTCTAACCACTTAATCAGTTTGCACTAGACCATTGGGCAACTGCCAAACAGCCCCCAAGGTGTTTTGAATAATTAAAAGTATATTTTTAAACTATATTTAATGTTGTATATTGATGATTTTTTGAATCATTTAATTCAAAGACAAGGAGACAAGGCTATTATAAATGGACTTTAATATTTTGTATAACGATGATATTTTATACCGTTGAAAATACATAACTAGTAAAAGTTAACAATAATGACGTCTTTATAAAACATTCATACATTTGTGTTGTTTTGACAACCCTAAATCTATTTTATACTATTAGAATAATACTTGCACAATGCAGTGAGTTACATCTCGATTTTAATGTTTCATTTATGTCTCTATCGGTATAATACGGTTTTACGTGGTTGTAAGAAAACGACAATATTTATATTTTTAATAAATATAAATTCAAATATATCATAAAATTTTGAAAAAAAAAATATCGATATCAGTATCAAATTAACTATTTAAAAGTTATCATTTGTTTGTGTAATTTCTTTAATTAATTTTTTTATCATAATTTAATTTAAATTTAATAANTTTTTTATAAAGATAATAATTAAGTATTATGTTAAAACTCAATGATTATCTTAATTATATTTCAATTTTTTATATTTAAAATAAAATATTTATCATGTATTTGATTATATTTATCCGTAATTAGTTACACGAATTCAAACATAGAACTTTGATAAGTTGTACATATGTACAATTTATTTGTAATCTTAAAGTTTAAATAATATGCATCAATAAATAATATTTCATGTATAAAAAATAATTTTTAAAAATTTATATTAAATGTTTTATAATATAGTATATGTTTTTTTGATTTTTAATGTAGATAGCTTATACCATTTGTCATCTTCCACTTTTAAAATCTATTTTATGGCTAAAGTGAAATAAATTTTTCAAAATAAAAAATATATTGTCTAATTACTAATTACAGTTTTATATTGATTTTAATTTATATATTTAACGGTATTTTAAAACAATGTACAAAATAATTTGTATAAAAAATTACAATAAACAAAGTTAATAAATATATTATAATTTTTTTATGAGTTTTAGACTGTAAATTTTAAACTATGTTTCATATATTTCATAAAATAAAATATAGTGAGCTGATAAAAACAATAAACTTATAATAAATGAAACCAAAATTTGGGTTTTTGTTCAAGTACATTAGTTTTTATAACAACTAAGGTGATTCTTACCTGATTATTGTATACTGTGTTATGTTAATGGTTAAGAATCTTATCCGATAATGTAAACAAGAGTAAAGACTCTTACTAGTAAATGTTTATCTCGGTAAACATTTGATAAACGACTCCTTAATATTATCAGAATATTATTACAAATTAAAATTAAAAAGAAAACACATAAAGTTATATTATTTTGTTACCACACTACAATTGATTTTCTTTTGATTTTAATTATTAAATACTTATTCTGTTCCGAATTAAATATTCATACTGAAAAGGGAAAATTGCATCAAAATGGAACCAACTTTCACCTAATTCCTATTTTAGGGAACCAACTTTCAAAATCGTCATTTTGGGGAACCAAGTTGCACCTGATTCATATTTTGGGGAACCAACTTGCAAAATAATTATAGAAAAATAACTAAAATTCGTTTTTTTTCCAAAAATTAATGCAATAAAATTTATTTTTCATTTCAAATCTCATTTTTTTAATTCAGATATCAAACTGAACATTTAAAAAAAATTCAAATGACCACAATAAAAATTGTTTTTTACTAACCAATCTGTATCAATTAATTATTTTCTATTAAATTGATTTTTTTTGCATTAGTAAAAAATAATTTTTATTGTGGTAATTTGGATTTTTTTTAAATGTTCAATTTGATATCTGAATTAAAAAAAACGAGCTTTAAAATGAAAAATAGATTTTATTGCATTAATTTTTGGAAAAAAAAAAACGAATTTTAGTTATTTTTCTATAATTATTTTGCAAGTTGGTTCCCCAAAATAGGAATCAGGTGCAACTTGGTTCCCCAAAATGACGATTTTGAAAGTTGGTTCCCCAAAATAGAAATTAGGTGAAAGTTGGTTCCATTTTTGTGCAATCAGCAAGACACATCTCGATTTTAATGTTCTATTTTATTATTTGTTTCTGTCGATGTTATAATACGATTTTATGTGTTTTTAATAAAGTAATAATGATTTTATTTTTGAATAAAAATATAAATTTGAAGATATCATAAAAATTTGAAAAATATATATCAATATTAATATCAAAATCAACTATTTAAAAGTTCTCATTTTTTATGTAATTTCTTTAATTTATTTTTCTATTATAATTTAATTTAAGTTTAATAACAAAATAATTTATTTTTGGTTTAATAATATAACATTTTATAAATATAATAATTAAGTATTCTGTTAGAACTCGATAATATACCTAATTATATTTTAGATTTTATATATTTAAAATGAGATGTTTATCATGTATTTGATTATGTTTATCTGCAGTTAGTTACACGAATTCAGATATAAAGCTTTAATAAGTTGTACTTACGCATAATCTACTTGCAATATTGAATTTTAAGTAATATGCATTATTAAACAATATTTTACGCATAAAAAATGGTTTTTAAGAGTTTTTGTCAAATGTTTTATAATATAGTATAGATTATTACACTTTTTAATTAATTAACTGACACTTTTATTAGATAATAGATATTTTTTTTCATATCATAATTAAGAATTGAATAAGAAAGTGGAGACTTTTGTTTGACAAAAAGGGAACCTTTAGATCAGTAAAATAAATACATGAACATTTGGGGCAAACTTGTTTCATCCTCACCACACCTTGCATATAGACACAATTCCCAACCAATGGATTGAACAACCTTGTTGGCAAATCATTTGGCCAAAAAAGACCGAGCTATAGTTTGTTTTAGACAAAATTCCATTACGGTTCTGGATGATGAAGCCAAATGAAGAGGTCAGACTCGTGTTGTTGCGTAGAGCTTGGATCACCACAAGACAGTTTGTTTCTACCACCATCTGATGCCATCCTCTCATCCAAATAAGAGTTTTTTTAAGACCGATAGCTTCCACAATAACCGACTTCGGTTTTCTCTCTTCATCCCGATAAATCAAGAAAGTTGAAACTCAACATTGATAGTGGATACCTATTTTTTTAGCAGATTAAAATCTCCAAAATCTATGCTATAATTTTTCTATAATAGAGTATGAAAAGACAAAATATCTAGAAGAATTTACATCAAACTCCAACAAACTACTTTATTTTAGTAATTATAACATTAATTATATTAACAAAATATTCAATACATTTAATAAAATATTATTTTTCTGAATACACATTTTACTTCAATAACTTTAATTGGTTGAATATAATTAAAACATTATTTTATCTGACTTCCATACGATTTTAGAAATTTATCTAAATTTTGAGATTTTCATGATCCCTCACCTCTTTTTTCTAATTTAGCATAGAGGATTGCATATATGTTAAAGCAACAAAAATATCTATTTTATCCATTTTAACATTAAGGCACTGTTTGTTTTTACCTAAAAAACACTTCATATCCTCTTATGTTTGAATCGGTTAGACCTTAGGGTATTAAGTGTGTTTGTTTTTTTTCCAATTAAGAGCTTAAAAGCTCTGATTATGTCTGAATTATTTAGAGGTAACATTTTCACTTAAAACCTCTTAATTGCTTTTAGAGCTTCCAATGCTTGCAAAGAAAGCCTAGATTTCAATGATTCAGATTTCAGATTTTAGATTTCAGACGTAAAAACAAACAGTCTGACTGATTCAGATTTCAGACTTCAACACCACCTCTTAAAATTCAGAAATGAATTCAGACTTCAGACTTAAACACTTCTTAAAAAACAAACGGCACCTAACTTTGTTTTTGGTTTTGACTTTCGAGTTTTGACCTTTACGGGGGTCATAATTGTAAAGAGGACAAAGTGCAAGGGTCTGAAGTAATAATTTGTCAGATGTATAAACTCTTAAATGAAGAAAAGTTGCAGAAAGAGTCAAAGACAAACATCGCGCGGGAAGATTTCCCATTCGGCTGGAGTGAATACGAGATCAACAGGTAAACTGAATCACCAGAAAACTTCTCGAACTTGATCTCATTGCTATTGTATTTTCCATCCATGATTAGATTAGCTTTTTGATTTCAATTCACCATTGTTTGTTTTAAAAAACAATCGAAGAATTTGCGCTAGGGGAATGAAACCTAGGGTTTGTGATAGACGAGGATTTGCAGTAATATTGTGTATATAGATAAGATAAAACTGCTTAAGTTCGTGTGCAATGATGCATTTGTTCGCCTGGACGAAGTCGTGAAAGAGGAATTATATAGAGTTGCATTGTTTACTTATTTTAGATCTGCTGAGAAAGTATTCAATAGAGTTGGAGATGAAGAACACGCATTCAGGATTTCTATGTTTTATCAAGATTACATTGAATAAGAAATAGGAAACAATAATTATTTACATCACACACCACAAGCAATTAGAAAATACGTAAGTAGACGAAAACATATAGTTAACAACTTATTTTCTTTTATGGTTCTTCTCAAAGCTGAATGTGATTGCCTCATAAATCGTGGATGGTGTTAAAAACCTTTGGTTTTCTTAGTTTATTTGTGTAACTTAAACTACGTGGAGATTTTGTTTTATGGGGGATTTCTGGGTGAAAGAGGTGAAGAAATGTATGATGAAGGTATGAAGCAAGTAGTGAAACACATGCTAGAGGAAAAATATTATATTTCAATCTTCACGTGCCGTCTATCAAATGCTTACAGTGTAAGTGCATACCTGGAGTCACTTGATCTTACCCAGAAACAAACTTAGCAAGGATCGAAAATCTTACCCGGTAAGTGAGGGAGAAGACTCTTGACGGTCAGCTTTACCTGTCTGGTAAGAGACGCTTACCAACCGTCTATTTTGGTGGCCGAGAATGTTACTTGATAAGGTGAGTGAGGGTGGTCACTCTTGCGATAAACACTCACCCGATAAGAGTTTGGTTAACAGGCACTCACTCTGTGTGTACAAAGGTCAAAGGTCTTTACACTCCACTAATTTGGCAGGTTAGACTAAATTTTCAATATTCAAAATAATGGCCAAAATACTGAAAAATTTAACCCCACCTAATTGACGAAATACCTAGGTTCATGCAATTTACATTAAACAAATGAAATAAATAAACACGTAAAAATCTTGAAAACTAGGGAAGTTGGTAATCTCTAGCCCCAATGATGGAATTTGGGTCGCGGTTTGGCCAGCTGTGTGGCCCATTGAGACTTTTCCATGTGCTGGTTCTTAGCTCTGTGACTCCTTCAGGATTAAAGTTATCGAGTCTTTGATGTCTATCCGTTTTCCCATGTTTTTGCCTGCAACAAGTTCCTCCGATGTTTGAAACCATTCTTTCTTAGAGTTGTTGAAGGACTGTGGTGCTTTTGGTAAGCTGGACTGGACAAAATGGAACGGGCAAGAGTGAGGTAGGTGGATGAAAGAGGTTTTAGGGTTTAATTTGACATGAGTAGTTTAGTAATTTACCAATTTTGTCCCGTTCCTCGATTTTTGTTCCAATCAATCCGTACTGTCTTGTCCCAGTTTAATGTTGAACCAAACATGTGATAACAAGTTCTTGTTTTGTCCTGTCCCGTACCACATGCACAATGTCTAGGAAAATTGTTTAGCATGCCACACATCATATGCCTATACGGTATACAATTTTCATTGTCCTTAAAACTCTTGAGATAAGTTGAAGAATCATAGTGAAATTTGTTCATTGAAGTGTGTTCAAATGAATGAAGTAAAAATTGTGGGAGATAATTTTGATTGGGTTGACTTGACTGATGGTATCTAAACAAACAGGCTCCAAAGAGGTTCCTATTTCTTGTAGACTCCAATCTTATACTTGGTGAATTTCTAAATTAATTAATTCGGACATGTTTATGAAGCAATTTAGAAGTGTGCAACGCACAGTCAAAAAGATGAGCACCACCACGTTTTAGAGTTGACTATATGAATTGACCTTGATAACAAGTAGAGCCAGGAGGTGTGCTATATTATGTTTGTTATTAGGGATTCACTTGTTTAATTACTCCATTTGGATAAGAAAGAAGTTGTTGGTTAGCTTGGATATTCATTGGCAGAATAATATTTAGTCATGGTCTTGTTATTTGCATCACTACATATTCTTGATTATTTTGGAAAATCATGTCCCTGTGAAGAAATCTAAAATATGGTGGTGTTCATCTTATTGACTTTGTTTGTTGTGTATTCATGCTCACTTCTAAATTGCTTCATAAACATGCCCTGATTATTAAATTCAGAAATTCACTAGATATAAGATTGGAGTTTACAAGAAATAGGAGATGAGAATGGAGAGATGCTTTAGACTTTTTGATGGTTTTTCACCATGAACCTAGATTTATCTGCTTGATCCTCTTAGAAACCAAGTCTGGGTTGTTTCTCTTGATGTTTGGTAGGGACCTCATGATGTTTGTTTCTCATGGGTTATTTAGCTAAGTGACCTCCTGACAAGTATTTTTTTGAATCTAGGACCTCCTGACAAGTGTTTTCGAATTCTATGACCTTCTGACAAGGTTCTATGCGTTCTTGTGTATAGAATTGGCATTCTTCTGTTAAGCGGTGATATTCTCAAACGTGTTAGAACACCATAGATTTAAAAAAAATCTGTCTGAATGTCATGTATATAAAAATAACCTATCAGAAGGTCATTTGGCCGCAGGTATTTCAGTAAGATATTCCATAAAGTAAATAAACTAAACTACTGCAACTATGACAGTTTAACTCCATGCCTGTGATTTTCAAAAATTTATTTAGGATATAATTTCATGGAGAGCATGATTGAGTAGAATACTGAAAATGATGTCAAAAGTTAATAAGTATTATTGCCTTTGCGTAAAAGACTTTGTGGTAGAGACCACACTTCTTAGTGCTAAGTTGTCATCCTTATGGCCTTTGAGCTTTTTGTTCGTGATGACGTGTTGATTCCGAGTGTTTTCGGGTTTTATTGATTAGTTCACTTTCGCGATATGTCAAGCTTTTTATTGGTGTAGATGTGTTGATTTCTGGGAGCCACAGCGATTTCTTGATTAATGTAGTGATCTCTGCACTTCATCAGTACACAAGTTATTGGAGAATTTTGAAAAATCTCATGTATTGATGTGCTAATTGAAAGAAAATCCAAGTCTTTTTTCAGAGCTTTTACTCACTTGAGAGTTGTTTTTAGGATATATTATCTTCCACGTAATTACAGTATTCCTTTGTTAAGTTGCTTCTAAGATGAAGTAAGAATACCAACCGGCTTAAAATGTTAGAATATATGGAACCTCTTTGAATTTCTCTCTAAAAAGAGACCTTGTATGTAGACATAAGTTAGAGGTGGCCACGGAGGTTCAAATGCGGTGACTCCGGGCTATCTGTAAAGCAGGTGGTCGCCTTGGGATTAGTCGGCTCGCATAGCCGGTTGGATATCCAGGTTAATCAAAAAAAGTTAGAGGTAAGATTCCTACATATATGGATGTTTGATGGTCCCGGTCTAGATTATGTAGGATTCGAGCACGTTACCTCGAATGGAGGCGAAAGAGTGTGTCAAGTGCTAAACCCGACTCTTATACCATGTTAGAATATTTGGAACCCCTTTGAATCTTTTTCTAAAAGATCCATTGTAGATAGACAGAGGTGAGGTTCCTACATATATGTGTGTTTAATGGTCCTGTCTAGCCAATGTGGTATTCCGTCGCGCTTCCTCAAACCGAGGCTAGACCACGGCTCTGATATCATGCTTGATTACGTGGAACCCCTTTGCGCTTCTTTAAATGGAGGTTCCTACATATATGCATGTTTGATAAAGCACAGTAAAAGTTAAAACAAAAATAATAATATTTATATATAAAACAAAGATAAAAATAGAGAGATAGAGAAAAGGACTATTTCCTTGCTGTATTTGTATTTATCAGATTCTTTAGCATATGCACATTTGAAAGCAGAGAACACTTTCAGTGCCATGTGTAGAAAAGCTGAGAATCTGGCATAACATCAGGTAACTGAGGAGGTATTTGAACTCATAAAATCAAACAGATGGGACATGTCTCGGTTAGCGTTAATAAATCTGTGCCTCATACCAGATTACCAGTAAATCCTATCCTCCCAGATCAATGGTTCAAATCTCACCGACTATTAGAAGTGTGTTTGCCTATTTGCTGTATACAAATATTATATACTTACAAAAGAAATCTAGGATTGGTACTCAACATAACCCTACGTGATTATAACTGAAAGGTCGTAGTTCAGAGTCTCTCCTCCCATTTGCCATTTTGAATGAAGAAAGAAAATGTGAGAAAAGATATAGCTGAAGTTACAAATTTGCTCCTAGTTTTGTTTATATGAACTTTTGCAAGGGCTCGGTTCAATAATAAGGCTAAATATCGTGAGAATGTAAGAAAGGAAGGTTAAGGTTCATATGTGAATTATTGAAAAAATCGAAAAAAATATATTTGAATAATTGATATGGGTTCACACATGCATCTTCAAATGAAATTTTTTTCAATGATTATATATGAACCTTCCATTCTTACCTTCACGATGTTTACCTTCTTATTTGAATTTTCCCACTATTCTTTTTTTAACAATTTCAGTAATAAAATATTGTCCTGAAACCGTGATTCTTGTTTATTTAAATGTTTGGTATCTCATAAGCTACCCATTAGAATAATAGATATGCTATTTTGCTACATCTTCTCCAATCTCTTACTGTTTATATAATATACCTCAGTAATTGAGTTGGATGATAATAAAAAAGAAAAAAAGAAGAAAACAATCTGTTTCTCGGTAGGGTTATTTAGCCAAATGACTTCTTGATAAATGCTCTTTTAAATCCATAATCTTCTGACAGGTATTATTGTGCACGGAAGTAACAATCTTAAACATGTCAGAAGGTTATGGATTAAAATAACTACCGGAAGGGTCATCTAACCAAATGACCCTGCTCGTTTCAAACAAAGTCTGACGAGCTCGAGACCGACTGGTTTGAAGATTCAGTTCTTAGGTAAGCATCGTTGCAGTGGATATCATCTAGATCTCTTAAAGTCGTGTAGGTGCCATTAAGTTGCATATCGGCGACCATCTGTCGCAATCCCGAAACTTCCTCTTTAAGCTGATTATTTTCCTCAACGGCCCGTTCATGAGTCTCTGTGAAATTATTCAGTTTGTCAATAAGTTGGTGGTTTTCGTTTCTTAGCCATATAACTTGTGACCAAAGTTCATCTAAATGCTTCTGTTTCCGCATCCGTGATCTCCGTGCCGACTCTCGATTCGATATCATCCTCCTCCGTTTCCTTTCATTTATGAGGCTTAGTTGTTGCTCATCCGCTTCATCCGAAGTCGAATTGCTCCCAAAATACATAGGTTGTGGGTTAAAATCTTGAAATTGTGGATTCATATGAAGATGGTAAAACGGGTTCGAAAGCGGGTTAACGTTGAACGGGATCGTTGATGAATTATTTAGGTTCATAGCTAGATGGGTCGTGTTAGGATTTGGGTATGCAGGAAGTAGGCAGTGGACGTCCGTGAGCTCACTGGCTTGCATGGCTAAGAATGTGAATTTTAAGGTTTGAATTAAGGTTATAAGCAGGAAATTTGGGTTGAAGTTGTTGGAAGACGAAGGTGAACATGAGGTAATGAAGAGTTTTTATAGTATGCGAAAAGGTACAATGGGTCCCATTTGTAGAAGTACTCGTGTGTGTGTGTGTGTCCGTATGATATACGGATGATACCGGTGTCAGTCGGTAAACCGTCGAGTTGTTTACTGATTGTATCATTTAGTAAAACAAATCTTCACACATATCTAACTATCTCTTTGTTAGGAGCTTAACAAGACTTACAGCTTATTCGATCAGTTATATATAACTGTTTGGTAGTGGTTTAATGATTCAGATAACTAAGCTCATAGGGGGGATTTTATATAAAACGTCAAGTTTTTTCAAATTTGCTCTTCCTAATTATCGGGTAAGATTCCAGATCATTATCTTACTCACCCGATAAAGTAATTGACACCCGATAAATGCTTACCCAGTAAGTCTTTAGTGAACGACTACTAAATTTGAGTAGTATTTAGAGTATAACCGTATATTACATGTAATTTTTTATTATGAATTAGGTACCATGTTATCTTTTTCATAGGTACCATGTTATCTTTTTCATGTGTTGTTTCTTGAAAAAGGTAACTGATTCTTAATAAAAATTGTATTTAGTTAGATGTTTAATCCGTGATTGTGAAACGTTAATTAAAAGATTGGTGTTTGAAAATGAATAGATGATTGTTTGGGTTGGCTTACGTTGGGTTTGGGGCTTTTTATTGTGGATAGCATTTAAAGCTTAAAGCGTGACTCCCAGTGGCACACTTATGGAGACAGAGAGAGGTGGAGATATAATTAATTCAACCGAAGAATGTTATTGAACTACAACAAACAAATCAAATGATTCATAAAATTAGAAGAAGAAAAAAACGTTACTGTTAAACATCATCTTCAAGTGAAACTGTCAAATATATCATTCAAATTTACACTATTAATCGCATTTAATTGGTCAATGCTAAATTATAATTTTTTTATATATTTATTAATTTATCATTTAATTATACTCATTCTTTTGTGTATATTTATTAGTTTAAGGAGCTGTTTGGTAGTTCCTGAATGATTTAGTGTAAAATGATTAAAAGATTTTTATGATATAGTGTAAAATAAAATATAATTATTTGATAATTGTTTACAATGAAATTAGGGCGCTGAATGGTCAAGGGAGACTCAGGATGCAAAATCATTCAGAGGATTAAGTGGCAATTTTTTTTTTGTCAAACAAGATTCATCTCTTAATGATTCAGAAGTTGCTTCCTTAGTGGAACTATTAAGAGGTAAACAAACAATCCTTAAGTAAATTAGTTAAATTTTGTAGTTATGTTTTATTTAACTATAATATTTTTTTTGTAGATTGATTAATTTTAGTAAATTACTTAAATCTATATGATTATATGTTATGGGCAGAGTCATGGATCTAGATTATTTTTTTTCAAGTGGTGGTATCATTTGACGATATAACAAATATAGAGATATTTTTCATGAAATCATCATTTTTGGCCCATCTATTAACACACTTATTTAGATTTAGTACATAAGTTGGACATGACTTGTTGCTATATTATGACACTTTAGCTCTTTTAAAGCATCTCTAATAGATTCTTCAACATTTCACCAAAATGAAGAATCAAAAAAATTTAAATCTTCATAACGAAATTACATTCAACTCTAACAGATTTTTCATTTTTATATTACAACTTATCATATCATCAATATATTTGATACATTTAATAAATTATTATTTATCGTTCCAAAATATTTAATTTCAAGCTTTTTTATTGGTGGAATATAATTAAAAACAATATTTCTCAATCGTGGTAATAATTTTTTGGGGTTTCTTCAAATTTAAAGAATTTTAAGCTCTCTTATTTTTCATTATTTTATAAAATCTGTTGAAATAAAAAACATGTTCAAGTTTAAAACATCTATTAAAGATGCTTTTTAAGACAATGATTGAAGATGGCATGAGCCTAGGGTTACGTAGCGGAGCCGAGCCAAGATGAAATGGCTTTGGCTATCAATGGTCGTAGTGACGTAAAGGGTGTAGAAATAGGCAAAACCTTTTTCTATAAGTGGTAACGAGATTTTATATATGAAGCTGATGACTCAGTCGCCATTGTGGCCAAAACAAAATTATAATTCCTCCTTCCGACCCAAATTCAATGATCCTTTTAGTTCCAAAATAATTCAATGAATTTTGTTATCTTTTAACTATTAAGCATTATTTACGTAATGGCTTCTTGAAATAAAGTTGTCATGGATTACGTTACTGAATTAAGATGGTGCTCTAATAGATTGATTGTCTAAAATATTTAAAAACGTCCTATGTGTTTTTTTTATATGATATTATTTGAGAAAAAAACTGTCTTATAAAAATAAATGTTATGTAGAAAGATCATAGGACACTTATCAAAAGTGGCATATCAAAAAGCTAATATGAACTATAAGAGTATAAGGGTGGGGCTTGATTGGTTTGAGTTTGAGCTCCAAAGGTCAAAAGTACCTGGAGGTCCCAGGTCTAAATCCAATGAGGGATAAAAATCCCCTTGTGGCCAGGGAAGTTCAAATGCAGTGACTTCAGGCTACCTGCAAAGCAGGTGGTCGTTCTGAGATTAATCGGCTCATATAATGAGTTGGATATATGACAATTTATTTCAAAAGTGTTGGAAAAATCTTGTTAGCGCATTTTTAATGGTAGTTTTTTAATAAGAAAAAATGTAATTTTTTAATGCTGTTTTTAGAGTCCTTATACAAGAACTTTGGTATTTAATGTTGTGTGAATTTTTATTTTACTAGTTTTTTAAAATGATATAATTAAAATTAATGGTGAAAAATTACATGGGACCTACACAAGTAGGTTCTTATGGGCCATTCCATTGTGGGGTTTCACGGAGGTTCTTGATTTGATAAGTTGACAATTATATGACAAGAAAAAATAAAAAAAGTGGGTTCTTAAGTCACTCTGTTGAAGATGCTTAGAACATTAAAAAAACATCCTATTCAACTTATTTTAATGCATTTACTTAGAATGCACAATTGTTTGGTCCTATAAACGCAAAATCTTTAATAAATCTTGGTGCACTATGTTTACCTTTTTGATCTGTTAGAATATATGAAACCCTTAAATTACTCTTCAAAAAAGCCCTTTAAATCTTTTTATATGTTTGGTGAGTTGTTACAAATTATATGTATTAATTGTGAGCTTGTTGGTCCAACTACTATACAAACCGATTCTATAAATACTAATAATAGTGAGCATGTAGTAATATACAAATCAGAGGATACAAGATTCAAAAAAAGCAATATACATTTCTTTTAAAAAGGGAAGAGTAATAGAAATAAAGATATATGTTTGTCTACTGTTTCTGGCTTTTCAGATGTCGCACCTCTTATGACGCAGTTGGGCACCAATCAGTGGCACATTATATATGGTAAAGTTACTTTTTCTTCCTCATTTTATTTTATTAAAATATAATTAATCCCTCATTACCTTTAATTTTCTGCACCATTTTAGAAGAAAAATAGAAAGTAATTGGCAAGTGCTAATGGAGCAGAAATTGTGATGTGATATAATACCAGATAATATCACCTCTCTTGAAAATATGGTTTTAGTTTTAATTAACACAACTTGGTTTCATGGACCCTTTGAGCCAATATTTATAACAAAAGTTGACTCACAAGTTTTGTTGGCAAATAGTGAGCATTACTAGCAAACACATGCTAGTTGTTAGTTGTGACCCAGGATATAACCCATTATAATAAAATTAGGATATGATTGTTTGATAGTGGTTTAATTATATAGAAAGTGGCTTCTTCAATAAGCTTTTAAATGAAATTTTATGTAGAAAATCAAGTCTTTAGTCAAACCTGCCCCTCCCAATTGGAAACACGCTTCTTTCATTTATGAAATAACTTTCGCAATCCATAGAGAACTTAATGACAAACCAACCAAACAACATCTGCCTTAATAAACCGTTTTTATAAGATTTAAGCTTATAGGACCACACAATTGTGTGTCATGTGTAAAAATGTTTTAGGATGCTTTTGAAATAAAATGTTATATCAACATATCTTTTTATATGACATTTGTTTTTATAAGTTGAGTTTTTAAAATGTCGTGTAAAAATATTGAGAAGTTATTTTATTTTAAAATATCATAAAAACTTGTTGAGACGTTCGAGAGCGTCATATCAACTAGTTATAAAATTTTTACTTATGACACATGATTTTTTTGTTTTTGTAAAATTAAGTTCAATAAAACTGTCCATTAAGATATTTATACATATTTGACGTTCCAGAAAGCCGATCTTGTTGTAGTAACTTTACTGCTTGGTGTAGAAAAGAGAGACTTCCCTCCCCGACATTGCAACTTGAAGAACCTTGATGTAGTGTTGTTGCCCTTTCCCTAGTGAACAAATGACGATGTCCAAGATATTCGAGTATACAGTCTAAACTAGACTCCATATCTAACGTAGATTAATAAAGCTTCTATAGTCAACCACTCATATGTTAGAGTCTCGTTTCAGCTAGATTTTAACCAAATCTTCTCAACATATGTTAGAACCTTTCTTCTACCCTCAACAACTTATTTAAAAAATAATCTAATATAATTTCACGTATTTTGAAATCAATATAAAAAGAATTGCATAATCAAGAAGTAGGTCTTGATAGGAGTGATATGGGCCTTCTGCTAAGCCATATTGATTGGACCGAATGGTCAAAAGTATCATTAGACAGATAAAGACTTCTCTTTCTTGTCTTGTTCTCAATTTGATTTTGCCATGTTCTTTTTCTTTTTTCTCTTGTTGCTCTCTCTACTTTTAATTCTTTGCTTCTTTAATGTGTTGTCTTACCCTTAATGAGGGCTTAAGGTATAAAGGTGCCTCTCATGTACCCAATAAATATAGTATGCATCTCTCACTTTATAACAATCTGTCTCAAATTTATAAATAATGGGTTCTTTTACCTGTATGATCCTTGACAAGTGTTTTTTAAATCCATGATCATTTGACATGTTTTTTTCGGTATTTTTTCTGTTAAGCACTGGCACTTGTAAATATGTCAAGGTCATGGATTTAAGGGTGCGTTTGGTACACTGGACAAGACATGACAGAACGGGGCAGAAATCATTGTCCCATGTTTGTCATGACTTTTATGTCGAATAGACTGGAACAAAGTAGAACAGGCCTGTTCCACCCGTACCCCATGGAACAGGGTGGAACAGACTTATATTTTACCAACATAACCTCAAAATAAAACTTAATTCTCTTCTAAAACATCAAATAGGTCTCTTTTTTACATTTTATTCATTCTTTAAATTTTATTTATTGTATTTTATGTTTCTTAAACTTTCATTTTATTGTCCTCAAAATCTTATTATTATACGGTTTCTATATTTTATTAATTTATATAATTTACTATATATTTATAATAAAAAAATAATGTAGAAAAGAGATAAAAATAAAAATTGGAAGCTACATAAACTTTTTATTTGGTGTGATTTTAATTGTTTTGACAAAAACTTCAAATGATATATTTTGTTATAAAAATTAACAATTAAAATAAACAAGTTATCAGGGGTAAATTTGTCATTTTACTTGTTCTGTTCTGTCCAGTTTTATCTTGCCAAACGTTGAACAGTTGTTCTATCCTGTCCTGTCATGTTCCGTCCTGTACTGTTCTGTCATGTACTGTCCTGTCTTGTTTGGACACCAAACACACCCTAAAAGAACTGTCAAAAAATCATTTAACTTAAAAGCTAAAAAATATCTTAGAAATCCGTGTTTAGTCGAAATTTCTTTCTTTATTTTTCCTTTTCTTTCGACATGACGCTTGATGAAGTTTTTTCTTCTTGAAGATATATATGGGAGACTTTGCCAATTGCCTATTGATCATCCACCTTTGATTCATGGGTTTTTGGCGTCGTTTTTTTTCTTCTTCTTTTCCGTCCATCCAAAGTGAGTTTTATGTCGTATTCATAGAAAAGGAGAACATGATAAACTTTTGCACGAGTTCGATTACTACATTTAAAGTTGAAACTGAAAGTTAAGATGGCAAAATTCGTTTGGACTGTTGTAGTCTTTTTCTTCAATCACAGAACTTGTCACGATTTGATCTCTTGTTAATAATAAACTAATTACGCTCCCTTAAGATTTAAGATGCTATTAGGAAATATAAACTTGAGGAAGAAATCTTAATGGACTAATGATACCATTAGGGTTTAGGGTTTAGGGTTTAAGAGTTTCAAAGATTTAAAATATTAGGGTTTAGGGAAAGATTTAAAATATTAGTGTTTAGGGTTTAAGCGATAGCAAATGGAGAGTGCATGAAAATCTGCAGCAAATGATTGAGGGTTAATAAAAGCAATCATAGTTCTGTTATCTTCAACATATCTAGCTCATCTTTCTTTGAATTACCCACTATGCCCTGCTTGTTCACAAGTGCCCAAGACAAAAAGGCTAAGGATATTATGGGAAAATAAGATTGACAAGATAAGAACAATCCCCTTAACTTACGGGGTATGTTCACTTGTCTTAATTTCATTTTTAATTATTAATAAATTGAATTTCTAAAATTTTAAAAGTCATAAAAATGTTATAGTTAGTATATTGATACAGATAAAATAATATCACGGTTGTTAGAGTCTCATATTAATTAAATTTGGACCATATATCCTCTTTATATGTTGAAACATCAATTCTCTATTTAAGGGCTATTTTGATTAACCTGGATATCCAACCCGCTATGCGAGTCGACTAATCCCATAGCGACCACCTGCTTTGCAAATAGTCTGGAGTCATCGCATTTGAACCTTCGTGGCCACAAATGAATTTTTATTCTTCCTTGGATTTGAACAAGTCCTACAATTTTTCTAGCTTGGGCCTCGCCTGTCAGGCTTTGGGGTTGAAAAATGGTTCGATCAGGCTTTTTCATGCCTTTATTGGTTCTTCATGAATCAGTTCTTTTAACAGGCGCAATGGAGAATCCAGAAGGTCGGGTGATTGGGGTACACTTAAGAGTATAAAAATCCAAAGTTGAATAACCATCCAAACTGAATTAAGTTCTTGTTAAACAGTTTCAGATAAAATCCTTAGTAAAACACGATTAACTGCAACGAAGAACATATAATTTGACAAAACTATCAAACATTTCAAAAGAAACACCAGCCTTAAATTTAATAATAATCCAAAAAACACTAAAATTGCTAAAAATTAAGAGGGTCACCAGAAAAGATGGGGCAACAACAGGAAAGATTGCGGTAAATACAAGATTAGGGTTTAAAAAATAATTCAATTTCTTTTTTCACTTCGGATGCCCCTAAAAGGTGCATCTGCCCAAAGGGTGACCTGACATAAGAATCAGGTTTATGGATAATCAAATATGTCTAAATATCCTAATAAACTGCTATGTAATACTTAAATTTATAAAACGAATTTCTTTATTCCTTTTTATATAGCATGAGGTGGTGATATTATTATGATAGAATTCTTGTGGGTATTCATGTAACTTTTTGAAACCCATTTGTTGCACCCCACTTGAGTAACCTCGTTCTTTTTCATCAATGGTATCGAGGGCACACAATTTCAATAGGACAATCATGTGTTCTGCTAAATCAAGGTTTAGTCTCTTGTCGCTTCTGATCCTCAATCACACCTAATATATCTTTTCCAAATATTATATCTTGTCTGGTAAGTGAAATAATACTGATTACAAGTCACTTAGATGTTCAATTAGTCAGAAAAGTAAATTAACTGATGTTAACCGAATCAACATCGGCTAGATAATCTTCATTTTTTAGCATATGTATATTTCAAGAACAAGTTAACTATGATCTATATATTAGTGAAGTATCGTGTGAGAAGCGTAAGAAGATATTTGAACCCTTGATCACTTTTAATCCTACGTTCATCAATGAATAGCGCTTTAGAAGGGAATTGATCCAGTACATCTCGGTTAGGGTGTAAATGATGCGAGTCGAGCTCCAGTATCAATATACTCGACTCGAACTCGATAACCATTTCTTAAGCTCGAACTCGAGTCGAAAGCTCACGAGCAGTTAAAAACTAAACTCGACTCGAACTCGATTGTAATTTTCTAAACTTGAACTCATTTGAAGCTCGAAACAAGGTCAAACTGCAACTCAAATCAAGCTTGAACTCAAACTCGAACTAAGCTCACCCATTGAAATTTATGAAAGTTTAAGGCGTTTTCTTATAAATTTTAAAACTTAAAGGTGTTCTCTTAGTTTTTATAAAACTAAAGAGATCCACTTAAATTTTATCATAAAAAAAACGAAATTAGAAATTTCATTCACCCCACTCTCTTTTTATAACATCTTTTATCTCTTTCTTTACCATTTCTCTTCCAACGTGAGACAATTTCACCAACACTTTTATTTTATTTTTTGTCTTTTTTAATTGTGATTTTAATGAAAAACAATTGATTAGTTTTTTTATAATTAACAAAATGCATAATTTTGTTCAAATATCTAAAAATATAAGACATTTATATTATTTACATTTTGCAATTTTATTATAAAAACTGATTATATTTTAAAACTAATTATATATAAACTAATCGAGTATCTCACGAGCTTTTCTAGTCGAGTATTGGGTAGCTTGACTCGACTCGTAATATGTCGAGTCGAGCTCGAGTACGAGCCCGGCCGAGCCTATTCAAGTCGAGTGTTGACCGAGTCGATCTCGAGTAGCTCGCAAGTTGTCTCGTATTATTTACACCTCTAATCTCGGTACATCTCATTAATATTGACATTCAATTATGATTGCTCCAAAAATAGAGATCTCTTTCTTACTTTTTTTCATAATAACTTTCCATAGTGTGAAGTGATTATTCCATTAGTGGTGCAAAGAAATGTAGAAAAGTCGAAACCCCGATAGTTTTTCACCCATGGTTAAATGTTTTTTGTTTGTTAGCAGCCATCTTTGTCAGATATGTTTTATCTTACTTTCTTTACCATGATGATTATCGCTTGGAAACTCCCTCCCCCTGTTTAACCACTATGAACTATCATCGCATCTTTAGATACAATTACAACTAGAATAGTAATCAAATAAGAAAACATGAGAATGGTTAAATTAAATGTGATCTTACATTAAACATACGTATAAAATCATGTGTGATTATGCATGACTTAGGTTGCCGGTGCACCTATGCTTTGACCATATTTTGTGATCACATGTGATTTTAGTGCAAAATCACATGTGATTCTACCCCGGGTTCGAATCTAGGCCCTACCAAAGTCTTTGTGACCATGTAAGTTCACCTGTGATGACTTCAAGCCAATACCGGGGGATTAGTCGGTGTGCATCATTTGACCCTACACACACATAATATACACAGAGAGAGAGAGAGAGAGAGAGAGAGAGAGAGAGAGTCAGGGTCACAGTCAGTTTCATACACAAACAATAACCAAATAAGAAAATAGTCACATCACATGTGTTTTACACTAAAATCACATGTAAAATCAAATATGGCTTTACACGAGATTTGATCGTTTTCATGTTATTTTATTTTATTATTTTTCTCGTTTGAACGTTTGTGTATGTATATATATATATATATATATGTATATATATGGGGTATATTTCTTTTACAACCTTGTGCATTTGTACAACCCTTGCAACCCAATTAATTGAGATATTTATAGAAATGATGGGAGTTCATTTATTATGATTTGAATATTTATGGAATATGAATAGAGTTCATTAATTATGATTAATACTTTATATTTGGAAATAATCAAAACTTCTATGAAATCACATATTCATCAAATGAAATGGACGGTTGAGATTGGGTTGTATAGGTTGCACAAATGTCAAGGGTTGTATAATAACCAACCTCTATATATATATGTGTATATATATATATATGTATATATATGTATATATATATATATATGTATATATATATATATATATATGTATCTCTGTGTGTGTATGTGTGTCAAAAAATCATGTGAGAAGGAAAGTTATGGTGACAAACGTAAGTAAGAAGAGATCTGAGCCCTTGATTACCTTTAATCTCATGTCCACCGTGAACTGCGTTTTAGAAGGGAATTAATCCGCTCCATCTCGGTGCACCTCACTAGTGTTGACATTCAATTAAGATTGATCCAAGAGTGAAAATCTCTTCTTAAAATTCTCATTGTAACTTCCCTTCTCACCGGAACCCAACCTATATATATATGTGTGTGTGTGTGTGTGTGTACGCGCGTGTGTGTGTGTGTGCGCGCATGCTTGTGCATGTACGTGCATGTGAATCAAACGAGGTGTAGTACCTTATTCCATCATTTTTCATCTCCCCATATCTGTCGCACTCTTGATCTACAACCAGCATTCATTAATTGTTACGTCTATTTAATAGGACTTAAGTTTATAGTAATAAACCACAAAGGTGGTGCCTGATTGGTTTGAGCTTGGCTCCAAAGGTCAATAGTACCAGGAGCTCTCAGTTTCAAATCTAAGGAGGAATAAAAATCCCCTTGTGGCCACAGAGGTTCAAATGTGGTGACTCTGAACTATCTGCAAAGCATATGGTCGTCCTGGGATTAGTCGGCTCGCATAACAGGTTGGATATCCAGGTTAATCAAAAAAATAGTTAATGGTAATAAAGAATTTGTGTCATATGAAAGTGGTACAATAAGTCAGATAGGAAGCTTTTTAGGTGTCCCAACAAGTTTTTTTAAGACAATTTTGAAATAAAGTGTCATTGATTTTTCTATAAGATACTTTAATGGCATGTCTTGTGAACACATATTTTTGAAATACACTTGTTTGTATAAGACACATGTTCAAACAATGTCATATAAAAACATTAATATAACATTTCATTAAAAAACTGTTCTAAAGAATCTTTAAATATAGTAAAAGACGTTCTATCAATTTATTTTAACACCTTTACATATGACGTATAATTGTTTTGTTCTATAAACTTAAATTTTATAAATCAGAATATTATGATATTTAGACATATTTCACGTTTTATAAAACCACTTCTGTTATTGTGGATATTGGTGTCTAGTATTGACCATCAATAGACAATAAGACAAGCCTTTTAAAATCTTTGTTATCTCTTTCAATTAAGAGTATAAAAGTTCAATTTTGGTCCCTAATATTTGTAATTTTTAAAGGATATTGTCCCTAAACGTCATAAACTCATATTTGGTCCATCATGTTTGTTAATTCTCAATGATTTTGGTTCTTCTGTCTAACGATTGTTAACTTTCTCTGTTAACTCGAATTAATTAAGGGTATTTTAGTAATTTTCATTATATTAAAATAAATAAAAAAACCTGATATATTTTTTAGTTATAAATTGTAAAACAAAAAAAGGTGGTGATTACTCTTATTATTATTATTATTTTTGTTTTATCTATACTATATTATAAAGCATTTGGCTAAAACTCTTAAAAACTCTTAAAAACTCTTAAAACTCTTTAAAACTCTTAAACTCTTTCATTCCAAAACGATTTCATCCCTATCCGATTTCATCTCATATCT
>NC_037534.1:2850029-2858024 GCF_001531365.2 Cynara cardunculus var. scolymus | reverse complement strand
ATATATTTTATTTAAAAATAAAAACATCATCGCAATCTCAAAATCATATAAAGCCATATTATAACATCGACTGAGATAAAGAATAAAATGAAATATTAAAATCACGATGTATCTCGATGCATTGTGCGAGTACCCTTCTAGTAATTAAAAATATAATATGTTTGTTTAAATTTAATATAAAATTAAGAAAATAATAAAAATAGCAAAATACTCCTTATTTAATTAGAATTAATGCAAAAAGTTAATGATTGGTAAATAGAAAGACGAAAATTGTTAGAAATTAACTAACATAAGAAACCAAATCTGAATTTTTAAAATTTGAAGACGATATTCATTAAAATTTGCAAACATTAAAAATCAAAATTAAACTTTACTCTTTAATTGAGAAAAAAATTCTGAATCAATTAATTAATGTTCCATAAAGTAAGATTGTTTTTTAAAATTGCTTTTATTTTAGAGAAGTAATATTTTAGTTGCACGAATGAGTTGATATATATATATATATATATATATATATATATATATGTGGAGAGAGAGAGAGAGAATTGAGATCACGTGAAACTTATTTTTCGTGAGAATCGTGATATCACTTTTTTACCCTTGAAACTTTATAGCAGAACGTGTTTATATATATATATATATATATATATATATATATGTAATAAGGTAAAAAGAAGCCAAACATTCACAGCAAAAACGTTATGAAGGTTACATTCACAATGTTTTTTTGCTGTGAAGTTTCAAGTGTAAAAAAGTGGTTTCATGGCTTTCACGAAAACAGACTGGTCTGACATGATCTCAAATATCTCTCTATATATATGTATATGTATATGTATATATACACACACGTAATTGTAATAAGGTCTTGGTCCACTACCATCATGGATACTAAAGTTGTTTGTTTGCTTCAAGCAAATGGACATTTTCTTTTTAATATTTACAACACTTTTTATGGGTTTTTTAATATACATGTCTAGATCAATTTGTATGTATCTCGATTAATTTCATGAAACATTGGACTACACCCAATATGCATTGTTGTATAACTGTTCGTGTTGTTGCACCACAACCACCGTTTCGTGTTCTTGCTCGATAATGTTTGATTTTTTAGAACCCCCAGATGGAAAGCTTCTAAAAGAAGCATTGTATTGCAGTATAATACTACAATATGACGATGTAGTTAATTAGTAATATATATACTTGTGTGACTAATTAACTATAATTAAAGTTTGATGGATGGTTTACGAATCGGATGAGATTGAAGTCATAGACTCCTAGGCTAAAGTGACAATTGACTACTCTTTTGTCATTTCATCTTTGCTACTCATACCTTTTACACATAGTTATACTACCAATTATTTAACTAAATGACCTTCTGATAATTCTTTTTTAAATCCATAACCTTCTGACAAGTTTTTAGGTATTCTTATGTATCTGTCATTCTTCCGTTAAGTAATTACACTTTTACCCGTCAGAAAGTTATGTATTCATAAATAAGGTAAATCGCATGAAAAAGTAACGTACTTTAACTTAATTCCTATTTTGGGCAATGTATTTTCAAAACTTCCATTTTTTTTTTCATTTTGGTACCTAAGATGTAAATTTTTAAACGTTTAAGTACCCGATTGAAGCATAAATAAAACCTGACAGGAATCCATTTACTATATTGACTCTGGTTATTATACCTATTGAATCTAGGGGTGAGCATAGGCGGGTACCCGCTTCCTAAAATATTAATATTTTGTTATTTATAAATAAAAAATAAAACATTGCAAAAACACTAAATAAATAAACAATAATACAAATTATATGGAATAATGGTTACAAATATTGTTTAACGATTACAAACCATAATAGACTAATAGTAAATGTTGAAAGTTTAACGATTACATACTATAATTGTAAAGGTTCAAAGTTTAATGATTATATACTATGAATCCAATTAAACACGCAATTTGAAAAACTACGAATCATTTTATCTCAAATTCTGAATCTAGAGTTCTTGACCTAATTTAAGTTTAGTATTAAAAAAAAGTAATATTATTTTTTTTAATTGAAAAATACCGGGTACCCGGTCCAGGAACTGGTCCTGGCGGGTAACGGTTCCTAAAAATTGTGAACCGAAACCATTCTCAATCGGTTCCGTATTTTAGAAACCGGAACCACTCTTATCGGTTCCGGAACCGGTAGTTTCAAGACAGTTCCGGTTCCGCAAGTGGATACCCGGTTATGCTACTCACCCCTAATTAAATCTAGTATAGGTTGATAAGATGATTGATTGGTATTTTGTCGTGTTATTTTGATTTGGTTGATATTAATCATTAATCAAAGTTGTTGTGACATCTTCCCCATGCTTTGTTTTCCCACCCAACCAAAGGCCAAAGGTGAGACTGAGGGGTAGATTAGAAGGTGATTGAGCTACTCTCAAATTAAAGATGGCATGCACCCTCTTCTTTGGACATTGACAACCCTTCTATGATATTGTGTTTATTTTCTACACTTTATATTTCTTTTTGCTTCACAAACTTTTCAACCATTTCTCATCCATTCATTTGCAATCAAATGACCATTTTGGACCAATCATGAAAAAGAAATTGAACTGAAAATGACGTAAATAGGAAATGGGAATAAATTTTCATCCCCCACGTCGACCTGAAATGAGAACTGAGGTTTCTGGGAATAGGTCTGTTGTATTATAGAGAAAGGTACCCGCGTAATATATCTTGATTTTAATGTTTTGTTTTCTATTTTTGGGTCTATCGATGTTATAATGTGATTTTATGTGGTTTTGAAAAAAAAATGTTTTTATTTTTTAATGAAATATAAATTTAAAAAAAAATAATCGATATTAGTATCAAATTAACTATTTAAAAGTTTTTGTTTTTGTGTAATTTCTGTAACTCAAATTCTTATTATAATTTAATTGAAGTTTAATAACGAACTAATTTATTTTTTGTTTAATAAAATATATTTTTTAAAATAATAATTAAGTATTCTGTTAGAAGTCAATTATTATTTTAATTATATTTTAGATTTTTTATATATCATGTATTTTGATTATGTTAAATAAGATGTACCTACGTACGTTCTACTTGTAATCTTGAATTTTAAGTAATATGTATCAATAAACAGTATTTGTCAAATACTTTATAATATAATATAGAGAAACCAAACACTTTTTTTATGTATAATCTCATTATTGACTGTATAATACTTGTTACCAAATACTCCTTATAGTATTTTGTCAAAAATATTTGGTCTGTGTAATGAAACTGACAAACTGATTGATAATGGATTTAATATGTTTGCTTTGATAACAATATCAACAAGTTCGATAAATTTGAATACCATATACCATCAGAAATAATGTGCGTTATAATCTTATATACTAACAGTCAGACGTCATTGTCGTTCTTGCAAGTGTTTGTCCATGTACAATATCATGTCGTCAAATACATTCAGATATCGTATTTGTTTAGAAGTAAATAAAAATGGGTAAACGGAAACGTTGCTCGGCAAACAACTATGCTTTTTATGTGACCGAACACAAAATATCATCTACAGTCAGGCACTTAAGTAAGAGAAGAAAAATATATTAAGTGTGAAAACGACTTGATTGGGTCTTGGATACTTACTTTGCGGAACCAATAATATTACTTTGTCCATTTGTAATCAATTGCAAATCATTATCGGTCAAGCTAAGTCATCAACGTCTTTACATCTAGATCTCCATTTTCAGGCTTTTACATCTGGTTCACTCATATCTTACACCGAGAAAGTTAATTAACAAGATTTTAAGCAAATTTAAGTTTAAATGAAGTCTTATTGTTCAGTATTTCAACTTTAAGGATCGAAACTGGTTTTCAACAGTCCATCTGTACATCTGTTGCATCAATCAAGTTAGTTCAGTATTTTAACCTCGAGAGGCTTCCTCAAACACATTATCAATTAGACCAGATAGTCGTATTTTAAATCAGATATATATCAGATGTTTTTCATAACCAGATATCTTTCTTATAAAATAAGATTACTTTTGGTGTGTGTGCCATGCGATGCAAGTGATATCCCATCTTGGAATTTAATAAACGTGGTTTGACTACTTTTTTTATAAACCTTTTCGGCTTTTGAACAATTGCTTCTTCTTTTTTTCTCTTTAAAACACTTCCTTCTTTATAGACTCTACCCATTTACTAGAGTTTTAAGGCCCATAAATCACTTTTGGATTCCTCAAAAAGAAAAGGCCCATTTAATCAATATCATATTACAGAGACAGTATTTTTATTGGGAATCGTGAAATCATCGAGAGTATGCCACGTGTCCAGGATAATCATTATGAATGTTATAAAGAAATTATATTCATTATTCATGGTAAATATTAAGCTTGTTCATCGGTTGATATTTATTGGATGTGAGGGGAACTGAACTGATCCAATCATTCATTGGATGCTGGATTTTGTCAACCGATCCAATCCAATCTAATGGATGATTGGATTGAAACGGTTTGGTTCTATTCATTGAATACTTTTATTGGATATCGATCGTTGGGATTGGATCCATCCAGTGTGTTAATTCAATCCAATTATCCAACAATGATACAAATTGATTAATCACTTTTAGTTTGCGTTAAAACCAGCACAAGGGAAGTTAAAATTTCAAAGTCTCACATAAAACAAATTTCGGTTTAAGCAATTTGAAAATAAATTAATTAGATGATAGTTGAATAATGGTTGGATGGACAATTGGATGGTCATCGGATAATTAATTGGATGTTGGTCGGTTCTGGACTGCCATCCGAGAACCGATCGATCCAAATTGAATGTTGAAATTTTCAATTCAATCTGATCCAATTACAATTGGATATCAAATTATAGTAATATATATATATATATATATATATATATATATATATATATATATATATATAAACAGTCTTATCTTTTATCAGAGTTTTGTTAGAATACAAGATTTTCAATTTGAAAAGAAAGGTTTCTTAACAAGAATGGAGAAAGGAAACGTCATAACTTCTTTTGTCATTGTCAATGAAAGTTTCATGCAAAAGTGGTAAATTACTTGTATGATACGAAATCAGATAACTATACGATATAATTACAAGACTTATTTATAAATAATACTGATAACAACGTATGAATTTTTTTTTCTTTTATTTGGATATACATCACGATCAAATTAAGACCAGACCTTTTAAGGGCGGATTACGTGCCTAACTCTGTAAAGCATGAACATTTTGTGGATGTATGCTCAAACTATAACATTTTCATAAATTTGTCTGTCGTTTTATAATTACACAAATTTGTATCTTTTAATATCATAAATCGTGTTGATGATACAACAGTGTATGATAACGGTAACATTTTTTTTAAATTCTTTTGTGAACCCGAATAAAACATGCATACATCTGTATGTATGTTATGAGATACTAATTACAAAATTGTTAAATCTTTATATAAATTAACGATATACATAATTATACAGGTTTGGGATCACGTGAGACCAACATATTTTTATGAGACCTGTGAGACCATTTTTTTATACTTGAAACTTCACAGCAAAACGCTCTGAAAGTAACCTTCACAATGTTTTTGTTGTGAAAGTTCGGATTTTTTTTACCTTCACAACATTTTGCTGTAAAGTTTCAAGTGTAAAAAAGTAGTGTCACGGGTCTTATGAAAACAAGCTGGCCTCACGGGAACCCAACCCTAATTCTATATGTGTATATATGCACACCATCCGCTTACAAAGTTGGTATTTTATGTAAATTATAGTGCATCAACTGGTGTATGGTCTGATTTTGGGTCCAAACTTGTAACCATTTAAAGGACAACCTGTAAAGATCAAATGAGTTGTTGAACGTACAGTCTTGAAATTAGGCAATTAATTGGTATTTTGCTATTTTTATCTGTTAAAACAACAGTGTTATATCAAATAAGATAGCCATAAAATATGCATCATAAATCTTAGTGATATTAGTACCAACTTTACAACTTATGGAATTCTATAAAGTAGTTTTAGTCTTTTAATTTGCCTTTTAAGTCTTTATCGAATTCTTTATAATTTGTTAGTGCTTATTTCCTCATCGAATACAAATCATATGGATAACCCATTTGCATTCATTCTTATCTGAATCATATTCAAACTATCAGTGTTAAAAATATTACTAGAAGGGTACTCGCACAATGCAGCGAGATACATATCGATTTTAATGTTTTGTTTTTTTTGTCTCAGTCGATATTATAATACAATTTTATTTGGTTTGAGAAAGCAATAATATTTTTATTTTTGAATAAAATATAAAAATTGAAAACAAGTTATTGATATTAGTACCAAACTAACTATTTAAAATTTCTCATTTTTTTGTGTATTTATTTAATTCATTTTTTTATATTTGGTTTAATAATATAATTTTTTATATAGATAATAATTAAGTATTTTGTTAGAACTCAATGATTATCCTAATTATATTTTAAATTTTTTATATTTAAAATGATTTATGTGTCCTCTATTTGATTATGTTTATCTGCAGTTAGTTACACGAATTCAAATATTAAGTTTAATAAGTTGTACTTACGCCCAATTTACTTATAATCTTGAATTTTAAGTAATATGCATCAATAAACAGTACTTCATACATAAAAAATGATTTTTAAGAGTTTTTGTCAAATGCTTTATAATACAGTATAGATATAATTGTATTGCCTTATTATGTGATATCAACAAATGTTTTCATGAAATCCATGAGATTATTTTTTTACACTTGAATTTTTTTTTGAAGCATATAATATTTATATGTGGCAAATGCAACAAATAAACTCACACAGTCTCCTCACCTTTGGTGAGGTTTGAACCCCTAACCTCTTAGAAGGCCAAAGACTACGATACCGTTAGGCCAAAGGCCCTTTGGCTTTTACACTTGGAACTTTACGACAAAACACTGTGAATGTTCGAATTTTTTACTTTCACAACGTTTTGCTATGAAATATCAAGTGTAAAAATGTGGCCTTACGAAAACAAACTGGTCTCACATGAACCAACCCTGTATATATACTTACATATATATAGAGAGAGAAGCGTTCAAATAAAAACCACCCAATTTGTACAAGCCGTGAAAACCTCATTCAACCAATCATAATTTTTCATTTTGTTCATTTTTTTGTAATTATGAAAGGTTGATTAACCATTTTTATTGTGGAGTGTGTTAATCATGGATATTATCATCTTCATTATTTTAATTTTAGAGAAATACATGAAACAGTTTCATTAAAATTTTATTAAATATTATATGAAACAATTTCATAACCATATATGAAACAAATTCATCAAAAAAAAGTATTATATAAAACAATTTCACAAGATTAAACAATTTCATGAAAAAATTTCATAAGATTAAACAATGAAATTGATGTATGAGGGTGGTTTGTACGGTTTGTACAAATGAGAATAGTTTTCATTTGATCGCTCATATATATATATATAGTTGTTTTTGTGAGACCCGTAAGACCCGTGAGACCACATTTTTACACTTGAAACTTCACAGTAAAAACATTGTGAAGGTTACCTTCACAACATTTTGCTGTAAAGTTTCAAGTATAAAAAGTTGGTCTCACGGATCTCACAAAAATAGTCTGGTCTCATATGATCCCAAGTCTATATATATATATATATGGAAGGGTTCAAACGAGAACCCATGTAATTTACGAGAACGCCAGAACAATCTAATAACCTCATATTGTGATAAAAAAATAAAATTAAAATATTTTTAAAATTAAAATTGAAATTTAAAAAATTTCAAAAAATATTAAAATTAAAAGGGTAATAATGAAAATGATATCATCAAATATTTTAAACGATTACACGATAATCATGTGATAAATTTTTGGTGTAGTCATGTGATATGGGTGTGATAATCACCGTTATACATCACTTGGGTTATCGTTTTGGTTGATAAGTTAAATTTTTGGTGTAATCATGTGATATGGG
>NC_037534.1:2848234-2849734 GCF_001531365.2 Cynara cardunculus var. scolymus | reverse complement strand
GGTGTGATAATCATGTGATATGGAGAAGAAGCATGAACGACATGAAGAAGAAGAAAACTAACAAGAGTAAAACGTGGAAACGTGATAGGATAATTATGGTTAATTAAAATAAAATAAAAATTATAAAAATTACTTAATTAAATTATTGTCCTTATTAAATTATTTATATATAATAAAAATTAATTTATAAATTAAAAAGTTTGAGGTTATTAGGTTGTTCTCGCGTTCTCGTAAATCACAAGGGTTTTCGTTTGAACCTCCACACACACACACACACACACACACACACACACACACATATATATATATATATATATATATATATATATATAAAAGAAGGTAAGATACATACACTTGTATGATTATCTAAGAAGGTATGGTACATAAAAGTTTAAAATGATGCTATCAAAATGCAAAAGTAGTATCCTTTGGAACTTGTGGAATTCAATAACATTTCAAATGATAAAAATAAAAAGTTGTCATAATTTTACGACAATCAGTTAATACTGAAATCGTTATCCAGATGAGACAACGATGTATTATGTTACGATAAATATTCTGTCAACACTGACAAAACTACTTTCATTTCCCCAAGTAAATTCAATGTGATGCCATCATCTTCTCTTCATGCGTCAACGATATACATTGAACCATGAATCATACTAACGGTTTCAGGAACGGAACTTTCAAAGATTCACATAATAAACGAAAAACATGATACAAAATAAGTATTAACACCTTATATGTTAGATAGAACGACAAAACCATAGTCCATATGTATGTATGTATGTATGTATGTATGTATGTATGTATGTATGTATGTATGTATGTATGTATGTATGTATGTATGTATGTATGTGTTATTGATTTTTGTGATATTGTACACAAGTTGTGGTTATTTTGCCTCTTTGTCGACAACAAGAGCCATGTCTCTTAAGTGAAAAAGACGTCTACTTTTTGTATACAAAATATTATATTCATAATCCCTCAAAATCAACACTTTTGCACCCAAATATTTTATTTCTTGATTAATATTTTCAAATACAAAACAATTGATGAAAACTAATATCTATGGACGTGAATTTCGGATAATATTTATCTAAAATTATATTTAGAATATGTATTGAGGAACGAAAATAATACCAACCAATATTATTTTTAAATGTATACATATACATATACATACATATATATATATATATACACACACATATAGGGTTGGATTCACGTGAGACCAAAAAAATTTCGTGAGACCCGTAAGACCAATTTATGTTCATTGATCAACTTTATAAGCTAATGATCTAATGGTCTAAAGTTGCACGGTGGCAATTTTGTGATTATTGAGAAGTCTCGTGGCAATTTTGTGATTATGAATGTTCAAATTGTAGATCTAATACAAGGGTTGAGAATTGATTTTACGGGTCTCACGAAAAACCTTTGGTTTCATATGATTTCAAGTCTCTCTCTCTCTCTCTCTCTCTCTCTCTCTCTCTCTATATA
>NC_037534.1:2834278-2847329 GCF_001531365.2 Cynara cardunculus var. scolymus | reverse complement strand
TTTTATGTAATTATAAAATTTAATGTTTAAAATAATTTAATTTATTATATAATTAATGTAATTAAAAATATATTAACATTATTAATTTATAAAATTAATTGTTTTGTATAAAAATAGTTTATTTAAATAATTAAAAGAAAAAAAATAAAATTGAAGGGAAGTGGGTGGCCCACGTGGCTTTCAAATTGACTTGCAAATTTTGCAAGGTTTTTCCTACATGGCAATCCATACTCTGACAAAAGTTGATTTGCAATTGTGTTTGYAAGCCCCATGTGGGTGGCCTAACAAAAACCAGGTTTCAAAACACCTTATTTTGAAAATCAACCATTTAACATTTTTTTAATAGAATCATATTTATTTATTTTTTAATTTATTTCCATTTTTTGAGTAAACATAATTCTTTTAAATAAGAAGTTTTAAAAACTCATTCTAATAAATAAACGTGCTCAAATTTATGAGCAGTTAACCAAACACTTACTTACTGGGTTAATTGCCTTATCAGGTGAGCATAATAAAGATCGAAAATCTTACCTACTAAAAGCCATGACAAAAACTGAGGTTCTTATTTGGTAAATGATGAAAAAACTCTTACCGAATCAGTGCTTATCAAGGGATAAAAGACGTTTACAAATAATCCGTTATGATGGTCGATAATGTTGCATGCTAAGGTAAATAACGATGAAGACTCTTGTCGATAAGCACTTACCCAGTAAGCATAACCCCTTAGTTTCTTGAAATAAAACAGGAAAATGCTGAATTATTTTTACTCAATTTGCCATTTCATTAGTTGATTTCCATTTTTTCATTTTAACATATTCATGGTTTATATATAAATATAACATATCATCTGGTTTCTTCATAAATAATTTTCAATTTAACGGGATACTGTTAGGTCAAATTGTAATAATTTGATCTTCAATAATCAGATACTGATAAAGTGAAACTAGGTTAATGGCAGCGAAACCAGTAATACTTTAGGTTTGTTCACGATAGAGATTGTTAACTCAAGTGTCCTCATGACCAGTAACACATTTATTCACCTGTTAACTTCAAAAAACCCATGATCAAGGGCGGACCTATGAAGCCCTAAACAAGGTCTCGTGCATCAGCTGAACCTTTTTTTTCAAGTAGATTTTTTTTTTGTTTTATGAAGGGTGCATACGCTAAACTTTGAGGGATGCTCTGGGATATTAGAAAATACAAAAAATATCAAGCAAAAAATGGGGGAAAAAATCCATTGAAATCAACCAAAACCCCGAAAAAGTCTCTCGAGATCAACCAAAAAACGAAAAATGTCCCTCAAAATCAAACGAAATCTTGAAAAAATTCCCTCAAAATGGTGAAATTTGACTAAAAATATATCGGACGACTTTGTAGGCCACTGATCCACCTTAAAGATGCACTCGTTTGGTAAAAATATTTTACCTTTTACTGCCCATAATATTAGTCAAGATGCGTGCAAACTGACATCTATACCCATAGTTAAAAAGAATCGTATAGATATATTTTTGTAAGAAATATATATATGGAAATAAGATATAACACAAGAAAGACTCTGTGGCCCAATGGATAAGGCGCTGGTCTACGAAACCAGAGACTCTGGGTTCGATCCCCAGCAGAGTCGTAGATAATTATTTTTATTTTGAAACCAATTATGAAGAGCAAATATGTCATTTTACAATTATTACAATGTAGTAACACTGTTTGAATATTTTTAATATAATTTATTATTTGTTTTTTTTCTGAGACATTAATTTTATTTTTTGGATTAAAAATTTACCTTTTGATAAAATTACTTAAAGGAGTTACGGAAAACAATATTGTAGAAACTATAATATATGAGAAATAAATTATATTAAAAAAAATATTGTAGAACTGTAATTGTCAACTATGGAAGAGAGTAGGGGTGTACAAAAAAACGCGATCAACTCAAAATATTTCAATCAAAAGCTACCTGATGCTTAATCAAGTTGTAAAGTTTTCAAACCAAACTGAACCCGATTATTGTATTAAAATTGGGTTGGGGTCAATTGAACCCAACTCAATCCGGGCTGGACTGGCTAGTCCTGGGATTTCTGGTGGCCATGATGAAAAGCCAAAAAGATGCATCTAATATGTGGATATAGAAAACGAAATAAACTATTTGAAATGGTTTAGAATGTAGTCAATTTAGGCGGCTCATTCTCACGCTTATTTTTATTGAATATAACTAAAATGATACAATAGGGGCATATAAACCAAAAGCCTAAAACAATGCCTTGTTGTGTCTCACATACAAGTTTGAGAGCTAGAGACGATTTCGAGAAACGAGAGCGAGTTCATCTGTTCGATTGTTTCGTTCGTGAAGCGAGGCAGAGAGAGAGAGAGAGATAATGCCCTTGGGCTATATAGGCCAGCGATATAAACAACGATAACATTTCTTTAAGGCCCAAACTGAACTTACCCATATAATCATGAACTTGAACAGATGATTCCTTGGGTTGTTTGGTGCCCTGGGCCATCGCCCCTATGGCTTATAGACAGCGTCAGACATGTACTTAACCCGACAAACACGTTTCTCTTTTATTCTTTGGATTTAATATGATTGTTATGTCCTCGTTAATATGTTTATTAATACGTACATTAAACCATTACATTGTCACCCTCCTCATATACATATACTTCAATTCTATTCTCCATTTTTATATAAAGTATTCGTATATATGTTTAGTAAACTTGATCATATATATATATATATATATATATATATATATATATATATATATGCAAATTAAAAAAAGAAGTCAAACTTAATCTACTTTAAAAAAATACGGATAAACTGCACCAATTCATTGATGACGAATACATAAATTATAAGTAGAGAAAACGTCATATTCAAGATAACAAATTAACGTAGTTAAATATTTCGATATACCAAAGTTTCAATCCAATTAACACAATCTATGGGTTGTGATTTTTTGGGGTTGGTCCTATGAAAAAGAATATTAAATCTAATATTTTGTATTAAAAAAAAGGCCCAAATTGAATCTGGATGTTTATCCCAGTTCGATTAACCGTTCAAATGGGCCCATAAACCAGGCCCATTTATATCGTTACTGTTTGGCCCATTAACCCCATTTATATTTATAGATTTATTTTTCTTGTAAAATAAAACATTGCTATATTATATGTCTTTGAAAATTAATGATTTATTAATAAAGAAAATTAATAACTTCATTGTATAATATGATTTTAAAATTATATAAGTAACATAAGGGTGAGATCAGGAAAGAACCCTTGAAAAAATAACTGAAAATTCATCGAAACCGTTAAATTGAGATGATCCAATTATACGGTTAAAAAGATGGTTACAAACACCTTTTAAAAAAAATTAGAGATAACACCCACAATTTTTAAAACGAAAATCGACGAAATATAACATAAATTGCAATGAAACAAATTACACCAAAAAAAAACGATCATTTTATTATTTATAATTTTGACATCTATTTGGATATATATTTTTATCTGTATTTTCGTGATTCTTTAATTCTTTTCTTTTTTTTAAATTCTTTTTTGAACTTTTCCCCTAAAAAAAATATTTTTTCAAGTAAAATGATATATTATAAAAAATTGGACAAATTACATAGAAAAGTTACGTATTTTAACTTGATTTCTATTTTGGGTAACGTACTTTCAAAACTTTCATTTTGGTACCTAAGATGTAAGGTTTTAGACATTTAAGTACCCGATTAATCGGTTGAGGACTAATTTTAGATTAAAAAAAATCATGCCACTAAACACGTCAACAATTAATACTGAGTTGGATTTCACATCAGCATGATAACCGGTTATTGTTTCAACCGGTTACCCAAGTATTTAAATGTTTAAAACTTTACATCTTATATACCAAAATGAAAGTTTTGAAAGTAAGTTACCGAAAATAGAAAATCAAGTTAAAATGCGTTATTTTTTCATTTAATTTGTCCTAAAAAATTTACCACCATATAATAATATGACTTTCAGCCTGTAGGGCCCAATCAACCTGTTTTATTTTTAGCTGGTTATTATTTTTATTTGACATAGTTGATTTGTTAGAAAATAAAATTAGTAGAAATTGGTTAATTTATAATAAATATGTCAAAATTCTTGTCTCGTAGACGAAATAAGTAGTCAAATACGATCAACGTTTACATAATCATTGTCACGTATTCTTTCCCCAATCTCCACTTCTTGAATGGACCATTTGAAGTCAAGTAATTGGACCATAACGAACGTAATTAATGCGCTGATATAAATATAAATACGTTATTAATGATTTTATAGCAAAAATATCTGAAATTGTCATTGTATTATTACTTTTTGGTTACAAATTCGATAACATCGTTATCAATAACATATGATTATGGATGCCCACTGTTTGGTTGGTAACTATATAAGCAAGGCCAACCGAAATAAGTTGGTCGGTTTTGACCTTTCTAGGGAAAGTTTATATCTGAGCCACCGCTGATATTTTTTTCGCAGTGTAAAAAATTACAGTCATTAATTATATTATCTCAGCAATTCGTTTTGTACTGCCATTGGGTATCTTTGGTTGAACAATAACAGACTACAGCAACGTATCAAAGTCTAAATTTGAATTGGAATTTTAATAGTCAATAATGGTTGAACGTGATGACCTAACTGCAAATTGTTATATTTGAATCTGATTTAATTAGGTTCAGCCATGCGTTTGGTTGGCATGAAATGAAATGGAATCTGTCAAAAAAAAAAGATTAAATGTCTGTTTGATTCGTTGACTATAATATTGATGGTGGGTGGAGGTGATAGTGGTGGCGACAATAATGGATTTGGACCCTTGATCACTTTTAATTTCAAACTCATCCATAAATCGTGCTTGATATGTGGATTAATCTAGTGCATTTCATTCTAATGTGCATATAAGGATGAATATCTCTTCTTATGTTTCTCAACTTAATTCTCTTTCTCATCGAAACTCAATCGTATTATTTTATTAAAATTTAATTAAAAAAATATTTATTAGTACATCTTTAGAAACGTGTTGAGGAAAATAATGAGGAATTGTGGAATTTGGTTAATACGGCGGTCATTTTCGGCACCTTTCGCCGCGTCACTCGAATAAACTCGTGGACTGTAAAAATTATGGGCCTACTGTGGGGCCCTGCATCATATGATCCAACTTAACAATAACTTATAATTACCTTCAAATTAACTTTATGGATGTGAATCAGTTAAATAATTCATATGTGAACCAGTTAAAATAGTTTATATGTGAATTATATGAGTTCACATATGAACGTATAGTTCATCTGTGAATCACATATGTTTACATATGAAACCGTTTGCCATCCATTTGTAAAGGTCACGAAACTATATGTTGATATGTGAACACGTGTAATTCACATATAAACTATTCTAACTGATTCGCATATGAACTAACTAATAGATTCATATATGAACTAATTAAATAGTAATAATTATAGAAAGTATAAAAATCATAATCAGATTACAACAAAAAAAACGTTAATTCTATTAAAACACTATTTAAAGTAATTTAGTTTATAACATGTGATAAGGATGTCTATATTATTATTTTAATTTGTCCCAAAATAAATGCTTATATTTTACAAAAATAAATATCTATTTTCTTATTTCATTCTTAAAAAATATAATAATTACATATTTATAAAATATACGTTTTTTTCATTGTAAAAGAATATTTTGGGGTGGGAGAATATTTAATAAATTCAAAAATAAACATATTATATTTGTTTATTATTGATCAGCAATGTGATTGCCACGTTCGATTTACCAATAGAGATGGCGTAATATGAAGTTGATTGCATGGGTGTATCAATGACACGTGTCACATTTACAGCCTCATAATTACCATATAATATTAGAGTTAAGAGGTTTGTATATCTGACTAATTAAGCATTAAACATTCACTAATTACGATTAGGACAACGACAAAAATATTAAACCATTTGAACCTATCCGCTTTGTTATCATTTCAAAATTTTACATTAAACATGTAGGATCGTACGATATCGACGAATTTATTGAACGAAATTTCCATTTGAATCTTGGGTTCGGGTAGACATGACCAAAAACTGGTATCGGGTTGAGCCGGGTCGAGCTTAATCGGTCCTGGACTAAAATAGTAATAATCCGGCCGGTCTAGGTCCCGTCAAAAATAATAAGGCCCGGTTAAGAGTACTTGTAACCGGTTACGATAACCGGTCTCTGTCCTGGGCTGGGCCCAAACCGGTCCTATATTAAAAAACATTTTTTTTAGATTTTTTTAAAAATTTCTTTTTGATAAATTTTTAATAATACTTTAATGTTATTCTAATAAACTTTAAAATATTTAATTAGGTCAATTCAAATATACTTAAAAAATACGTTTTATTGTAGTTTTATAATTGGTTTTCAATCTAATACACTTAAAAATTATGTTTTATTATAGTTTTATAATTAGTTTTTTAATCAAATACACTTAACAAATATGTTTTATTGTAAATTTTAATCTAATTTTCAATCAAATACACTTAGAAAGCTAGAAATACATTTAAAAATATTTTTTTTAAAAATAAATCGGCTCGGTCCTAAGTCGGGCCTTGTTTTTGGATTAAAACAATAATTGGTCCTTAACCGGCGGTCCCAAACCGGTTCCAATCAATCCCGGGTCAGGCCAGTCCTAAGTCAGTCCTGGACCGGGTTGGGCCCATTTGGCCATCTGTAGGTTCAGGTAATCTCTATTTCATGGGCCGAAGGCTAAGCTCATTAGGAGGTCAAACCAAGGACCTATGGAAGTTAGGCATATGATTAACTAGCACAGGTGAGAGAGAGTGAGCCTTTGGTTTGACATTTTCTCACTCATGAAAAAAACAACTGAAATCCTGATTACGAAAAGCTATAAAATGATCTGAAAATCATTTTCAAAACCTTGAGGATTTTTATTTATATGAGATTGCATTTTGCGACAGACTGCCGCTCTTTATTTTGCGACAGATTGCCTTGCAAGATTGTGCAAGAAGACATCTTCTATAATTTCATACGAGCATATGAATATGCATGTTTTTTCCGCTATTATTTACACGACTGGTGTCATTTTTGTATGTTTAAATTTCATACAACTGTATGTCTCTTCTTTACTGCTAGGCTTGTTTTGGGTATGTATCTGACCCCACTCACTTTATTTTGTTTACCAAATCTCCCAGAAGCCCAATCCAACTTTATCAATGATTTAATGAGTCGTATGTCAAAACTCATACACAACCATTGAATTATACATCCTAGACGACAGTTAAACAAAAATTAACGAAAAACTAAACAAATAAGCATGCAAGCGATAAAACTAGATGCGAAAGTGCAGTTTTATACGGATTTGATGCATAAAAAGGAATAAACATAACAATTCTACTTAACATTATAATATAAGACGATGTCATCTGTCAAAATCTAAGTATTTTTTACGTAGATTTATTGACCATCTTGTACTAACATCATAAAGAGAATGATGATTTATACGGATGTTATGATTCAGCAGTTTAAGAATAATATACAATTGAAATCATATCACAACTTAATTTTAGGGGTATGTTACCCAAATTCTTACCAGGTAAGCGCTTACAGTAGGAATCAATACTATAATTTATTTTATTCGGATAAAATTGTAGTACATCAAAAGGTATCATATGCAACAATTTACCTAGTAAGTGCTTACTCGAGTAAGAGTCGTCACTCTCACTTACCGGGTAAGACTCTCAATCTTTATCATCGTTCTTATCGAATAAGATTCTTGACCCTTGCCATATTCATCAAGATAGAAAAATTGTCCAGTAAACACTTACCAGGCACGCTTTTAATAAACAACCCCTTATATTTGTTAACTGTTTATAAAAATAATTTTCTTACATACGCTTATTTTTAATTTTTATAATTATATTTGCCTTAAAATGGTTTTATTTACATATTTTCAACTTCAAAAATCCATAAGAATGATTTTCTAAGAATTAACTAAAACCATTAAAAAACAAATGGTAAATTGCATGAAAAAGTAATGTACTTTAACTTGATTCTTATTTTGGGTAACGTATTTTCAAAACTTCCATTTTGGTACTCAAAATGTAAAAGTTTAAAATATTTAAGTACCCGGATAATCGGTTGAGGACTAATTTTAAATTAAAAAGAGACTAATTTTAGATTAAAAAATATATATGTCACTGAACACGTCAGCAAATATTACTAAGTTGGATATCACATCACTTGCCACATCAGCATGATAACTGTTTATGTTTCAACCGGTTACCCGGATACTTAAATATTCAAAACTTTACATCTTAAGCATCAAAATAAAAGTTTTGAAAGTACATTACTCAAAATAAGAATCAAGTTAAAATACATAACCAGATATAAAATAATATATTTTATATGAAGAATCGATAAAAAAAAATAAGTATTCATAATAATTTTTGTCAGTGTTTTGATCGTTGATATTTTCAACATGACTTTATTGTTTAAAAAAAAATGAAGTATCCTAAAAAAATTGACATTCAAACGAAAAAAAATACGTTAGAAAATATTATAACATTGTCATTGATAATTACCTTCCGATATCAAATAATCACAAATGAAATACAATGACCTAAACAATATTAAGCGAATTAGGGACTATTTATTAAACACTTACTTGGTAAGTGTTTATCAGATAAATTTCCTCATCGGATGAATATTAGAAGGGCCAAAAATTTTACTAAGAGCGATGAGAAGGATGGAGGGTCTTATCCGGTAAGTGAGGATAACGACTCTTACTCAGGTAAGCGTTTACCCAGTAAATTGTTGCATTCAATGTTTTGATGTACTAAAATCTTACGCATCAAAATAAATTATAGTGTTGACTCCTATCGGTATTTGGATGAAATGTCCCTTAATAATTTTTAGAGTAAATGTCTGTGTGTTTTTTTTTGTCAAAAATAATATTTTTCATCCCTACAGTTTTGAAATTACATGTTAACCATTGTGGTTTAGAAAAACGTGCTGGTTTGGTCCATCCCTCTAACCGTCGTTAAAAAATCCGTTAAATAAAGAAACCTTTTTGCTGGTTTATCGATTTTTTTTTGTCTTTTTACTCAATAAAAAACCACAGTGATCAAAACCATACAATTGATTTTGATTTATTAAAAGAAAAGGAAATCGATAAAGGATGAAATACTCCTTAATCAACGGAGTTTTTAACATCTGTTAGAGGGAGAGACCAAAAAATCACAATGTCTAATGTTTTTTTTATTAATTAGTTTTAAGAAAACCATATAAAACCTTCTTTCCATATGAATATCACAATTTAGGTATTTTAATCCATAACAAGATCTTAAACTTTAACCAAAGGTCTTTGCTCTAACGGTATCTGAGCCTCTTGTTTTCTAGAATATCAAGGGTTCAAACCTCACCAATGGTGACAAAGATGTGTGATTTATTTGTTACATTTACCGTATAATATTATATTATATACTTCAAAAAAGAAAGATCTTAAACTTTCATTTGATCCGTGTGACATAACTGTAACGATATTTTAATGTCAACGTCTATGTTTCCGTTGACATATTTCGTTTCATGGTTTGAAGTTGTTGGGGCTCGGTGCTGCATGTTTATTTGTTTTTATTTCTTATAAAAACTTGTGTTCTTGAACCTTCTTGTTTGTATTCGTTTTTTAAATTCCTGTTACGTACCGTTAAAATAAACTGTTGTATATCACAAAATTCAGTATTAAAGCTTAACGACTAGTTTTATTTTTATTTAAGACTTAATTCCCGTCTCATGTTTGTTTTGTCCTTGTCTTTTTGGGTGACTCCGCTTCTTTGTGTTTTGTTTTACATCTTATAGAAAAGATGGTTTTGTATCTTTTTGGTGAATATTTTGTATTTTAATATTACTAGAAGAGTATTCGTGCAATGCAGCGAGACACATCTCGATTTTAATATTCTATTTTATTATTTGTCTATGTCGATGTTATAATACGATTTATGTGTTTTTTAAAAAACAATAATGATTTTATTTTTGAATAAAATATAAATTTGAAGATATCATTAAAATTTGAAAAAAATATATCAATGTTAATATCAAATCAACTATTTAAAATTTCTTATTTTTATGTAATTTATTTATTTTATTACAATTTAATTTAAGTTTAATAACAAAATACTTTATTTTTTGTTTAATAATATAACATTTTATAAATATAATAATTAAGTATTATGTTAGAACTCAATGATTATCCTAATTATATTTTAGATTTTTTATATTTAAAATGAGATATTTATCTTGTATTTGATTATGTTTATCTGTAGATAGTTACACGAATTCTGATATGGAGTTTTAATAAGTTGTTTACGCACAATCTACTTGCAATATTGAGTTTTAAGTAATATGCATTAATAAACATTACTTTACGCATAAAAAGTGGTTTTTAAKAGTYTTTGTCAAATACTTTATAATATAGTATAGATATTGTTGCTTTTAAAAAAGAGTCAGATGAACGAAATAGTAATTTACTTTCACAAATTTCCTTATTATAAGATTGTACTTTCACTTTTTTCTTATTTTAGATTTTGTAATATTGTTAAATTATTAAATAACTTAGAAAATTTATAATTATATTAATGTATTATTTAAATAATATCTTAAACAAAAATTTAAATACAAATACGATATATATTTTTTCCAAAATAAATATTTTGTTTGTAAAAACACATAACACTTCTTATTTTTCTTGTTTATAAAATACATTTTTAATTTTTTTTTCTAAAATATAAGCGATATAGATTGTGATTTACAAGTCTTCTTAATATTGTTATATGAATGAATAATTTATATTTTTACGATTAATTTTATTTATTTATTAAATAATATGTAATGTTAATTTTTATAAAAATATATTACTGTAATAAGAAACGTCACATCAATAATATGTTATACGTGGATGTTCCATGTGGACAATAACATGACATGACTACCTGATAACATGTGACATACCATCTTAATTCAAATAAAAAATTACTCATTGTTATAATGAGTAAATTTCAAAATACAATATTTTATTAAATACCAGTTTAAAAGTATACTGATATAAAAAAATATAATACTATAATAAAAAAATTCATGTTTCATGCAATTTAATGTTACATTTTAGGAAAAAATATGTTCAAAGATTGACCATAAAATGAGTCCATGTTCTAGATATCAGGAGCAACTTGTATCATTTAATTATTGGTTTTTTGTTTCCTTTGATTATAATTTTTTTAAGTTAATTATAAAACCAGTCCCTCAATTTATAGTCGATATACAGTTATAGTCCATTTTTTTTTCTCATTTATGCTTCTTATACTTAGCTGCATTTCACTAACTAGCTGATAAATTAGTTATTTTTAGGTGTCGTTTGTTTTTTAAGAGGTGTTGAAGTCTGAATTTACTTATGATTTTTAAGAGGTGGTGCTGAAGTCTGAAATCTGAATCAGCCAGACTGTTTGTTTTTACGTCTGAAATCTAAAATTTGAATAAGTCAATAGATTTAAAATTAGTTGGTAAGGTAAATGATAATGTAAATATGACATAAAATAATACGGTGAAAAATTAACTAAAAAATATATGGGACATGAAGAAAGGTTGGAGCTCATTAAAACCATTCAAATTTCTTTGTAAACCAAACAAATAGATTCAAATTCCTTAACAAATTCCATTTCAGTGTCTGCCAACTAAACAAGTGGTTAAACCTAACAACATTTCATTTCAATTCATTCAAAGTCAAATTCTTTTGACAGATTCCATTTCATCCAAAAACATTATGCGAACCAAACGCCTCCTTAGCTTATGACAAACCAAAGGGAACTTTTTTAATAAGTTCAAAAAATAAGTTGGTTTATAATTGTCAAACATGGCCTTATATCTCGTCTTAATGAGCCAACCAAGTACGGCTAATACCTCTGGTAATCGTGGTTAAAAACGACATATGATTTTTTTTTATTAACCTGGATATCCAACCCACTATGCGAGACGACTAATCCTTGGGCAACCACTTGCTTTGCAGATAGCCCGGAGTCACCGCATTTGAACATCCGTGGCCACAAGAGGATTTTTATTCCTCATTGGATTTGAACCTGAGACCTCCTGATACTTTTGACATTTTGAACCAAGCTCAAACCAATCAGGCACCACCCTTATAGTTGACATATTAATTTTTAATCAACAAAAAAATAAAAAGATAATGAATATCTATTGAAGATATGAAGATTTTGTGAAAATAAAAATGAATTATGATTTATGTTTTTATCTGTGTTTCAAACTCTGATTTATAAAGAATTAAGGTTGTTTAAAATCCTGCACAAACTGTACAACCTGCTTACACCGCATTAAACTGTACAATTTAGAAGTTAGAACTTGTGTTACTGCTTCCAGTTTATATTTTGTTTATACCGTACTATGCGACTTGGTTTGTGGTTTTAAACAACCAAACCACGATTGTAACACCACGAGTTGTCATTGTTGTGTATTGCCACTTTCCATCTTGTATGTGGAATATGAAACATGAAAACTACGAAACTTCACAACACCAATTTAATTATACGGGATACGCCGATGATATTTAGGTATAAGCTGCCACCGCATCGTATTTTGCTGTCTTTATTTTACGATACAAGGCATCCACAGTTTGGTTTGTGGTTGCGAAAATGTACCCTGAACATGTGATTTGGTTGACTGTTTCACCTCTAAACTGCACTGCACGATGAACACCCCCAAAAAGTATAAGAAAAAACTTGATATATATGAAATGCAAAAAATAAAAAATCAATAGACTAATGGGCATAAGACTATAAATCCAAGGGTATATTTGTAATTTACTCTAAATAGTGTTGGTGGCTTCTTTCCAAGTTGCAATATAATTATACTAAATTCTAATTTAATAATCCAAATAATATATGTTTCTCTAATTCACATACATTTTCATATAATTAAAATAGAAAAACTAATTTAATATTGTTAATAAAATTGGTTT
>NC_037534.1:2808096-2833528 GCF_001531365.2 Cynara cardunculus var. scolymus | reverse complement strand
ATAAACATAGTCAAATAGATGATGAACATCTCATTTTAAAATACAAAAAATCTAAAATATAAATTTAGATAATTATTGAGTTCTAATAAAATAATAATTAAATTATAATAAAAAAAATTGAATTAAAAAATTACACAAAAACGAAAAAATTTAAATGTTAAATTAAATACTAATATCCATACATTTCTATTAAAATTTTATAATATCTTCAAATTTATATTTTATTCAAAATAAAAACATTATCTTTTTTTTAGAATCACATAAGACCATATTATAACATCGATTGAGGGGGTGTTTGGGATTGTTTATTTAAAACAACTTATGTTTTTTTTTTTTGTAAAAGTGCTTATTAACTTATGTGATATCAAACCAGAGTTTTATAAAAAGTGTTTGGATTAGCTTATAGTAATACCAAACTGCAATAAGCTGATAAGTTGTTTTTTAGTGTTTGACAAATTTTGCTTATATCTATAAAATGACCAAAAAGGACAGGGAAAAGATTGATGTTATCTGGAGAAGGGAGAAGATTGAGATCGATGTTATCTGGAGGAAAAGAGATAGGAATAGAGTTAAAATGGTAAACTGATAATAAGCAGTTTTTCATAAGTCATGACGGATTAACTTATCAAAAACTGCTTATTACCGGTCTGGCACCGGTATAAGCAGTTTTATTTTTTCTTATCCAAACACTAGGTATTAGTTTATCACCGGTGCCAGACTGAAATAAGTCAATAAACAGATACAATAAGCAATCCCAAACACCCCTTGAGATAAATAAAATAAAATAAAATATTAAAATCAAAATGCATGTATTATGTATTGCACGAATAGACTTCTAGTAATAATAATATAATTAAAATTAAAAATTTTAAAAAAATTAAAAAATATTGTAATAGCATCTTCAAAATTCAAGGTCAAATTTTAAAAAAGGAAAATTACTCTGAACTTCGAGAACTTATTTATTTTTGAGATTAAAATATTTTATTAAAATATTTAATATAAAATAAAATAAAATAATTAATAATTAATAATTAATAATTAATAAAATATAAATTTTCTTTTCTTAAAAATATTTAATATTTAAATTATAATCAAACAAACCTTTTTTTTTTTGGGAAAATCAACAAAAGATTTGGTGCTTTTGCACGTATCTTCGAGGACTGTTTCATGTTTTTCTGCCTTTTCAATCACATGAAAATGGGTTTTGGGGTATCTTCACCGTCATCACCCGCCATCAGGACAAAAACCCATCGACAGCGACGTCGGTGGACGGCGTTTTCCGATTACGTCAACAAAATCAATAATTCCCAAGTAGTAATTCCAACCGAATTTCACTTTAATCCCCCAATCACTTTGTATTTCCCCGAATTCAACTTATAATTTTACGCATTTGTTTATTCTTGCGTATACTGCTGTATCTCCTTAGTCTCTATATAAACCCACTTGATAATTGAGCGAAATAAATCTACACCTCCCAATTCTTCTTCAATTCACTGCCGTAATCCGATATTGATTAGGTCTTTTTGTGGGTTTGAGAAGTTCAGACCCGTCTCCCCAAATTATTCAACTGTTCGTAATCGATTTCCGATAGTTACAGGTATGACCTTGACCTTTTTATTGTGATTTTGAATTGGGATTTTTTGTTCTTCAAGGAATTGTGGGTTTGATTCCGTATACATTGTGGGTTGCTTTTCTTTTGATTAATTAATGAAGTTACGATTTTGGATTGATTCTGAATGTTATCTTTCATTCTTTTGGATTCAGTTCTAGGGTTTGAGATTGTAAATTGTAAGAAATTCTAGCTGAAAATGACGATTGGGTCTGAAAAGCCTGTGAAAGAGAAGAGATCAAGAAAGAGTAAACAAGTGGTTGTTGTTGATGAGAAATCGCCATTGTTACCCACCAAGAAAGGTGAAGATGGAGGTTTTGATGAGTTCAATGGAGCTTCATTTACTGGTGCAGTGTTTAATTTATCAACCACAATTGTGGGTGCTGGAATAATGGCTTTGCCTGCAACTATGAAAGTATTAGGGCTTATACCCGGAATTGCTTTGATAATCTTTATGGCGTTCTTGACGAATGCTTCGATCGATCTTTTACTTCGATTCAGTAGGGCTGGGAAATCGATTTCTTATGGAGGTGTTATGGAGGATGCTTTTGGAAGAATTGGTAGAATGTTGTTGCAAGTATGTGTGTTGGTTAACAACATTGGTGTTCTTGTTGTCTACATGATTATCATCGGTATGGCTCGATTGATTCGTTAGTTTTCCTTCATATTTATTTGGGTATTTGTTAATTTTTGAGATTATATGAGATCTTGAATATGTGAAGAACTTGATTTTGATTTGGGTTTGTGTTCTTTAGGTGATGTGCTGTCTGGAACAACTTCAGATGGGATTCACCATGCTGGTGTTTTACAAGGGTGGTTTGGTGTACACTGGTGGAACGGTCGTTTTTTCGTTCTTCTTGTAACCACCCTCGGGGTATTTGCGCCGTTAGCCAGTCTAAAGCGGATAGGTTAGTCTTTGTTCTTGATTGGCAAGTTTTAGGAATACATTTGTTAACATATAATAGTTTCTATTTGCTGTTATCTAATTTTGATTCAAATCAAGATTCAAGAATTAGTCTTTTTCTTCTTGGTTGGCAAGTTTTAGGTATCCGAATGTTAGCAGAATAGCCTCTATTTGCTGTTATCTGGTTGACCCAATTCAAAGATTAACCTTTTTTCTTAAATGGCAAGTTTTAGGAATCGAATTGTTAGAAAGATAGCCTCCATTTGCTCTTACGCGGTTGATCCAGTTCAAAAGTTAGTCCTTTTTCTTGGTTGGCAAGTTTTAGGTATCCGATTGTTAGTAGAATAGCCTCTATTTGATGTTATCTGGTTGGCCCAATTCAAGATCAAGTCTTTTTTCTTGATTGGCAAGTTTTAGGTATCCGAATGTTAGCAGAATAGTCTGTTTACCTAACGCTAGACGGGTAAATGCTTACCGAGTCACTTTCATTACAGCTGAGCATGACAAGAGCTGAAAATCTTATCCGGTAACAGACATAGCAAGGACTAAAAATCTTACGTGGTAAGTGAGGGTGGTGGCTCTTACCCGGTTAGGACTTATCGGGTAAGAAACATTTACCAACAATCTTACTATGACATTTTGATGGACGAGAATCTTATCTGGTAATGTAAGTGAGGGTGGTGACTCTTACCCGATAAGCGCTGAGCCAATTAGTGTTTGGTGAACGACCCCTTAATCTTTTTTTTCTAGATTGGCAAGTTTTAGGGATCCAATTCAAGAATTAATCTTTTTTCTTGATTGGATGTTTTGCTCTGTTGATATCAATTGAAGACCGATACATCTTTCTGTTATTGATTGTGCTTTTCACGGGCGTGCAGATTCACTTAGCTATACATCTGCATTATCAGTTGGATTGGCAGTCGTCTTCCTCGTGATCACTGCAGGAATTACGATCTTCAAATTGGTAACAGGAAGTATTACAATGCCTAAATTGTTTCCCGATATCGTGGACTTCACATCCGCCTTTAATCTCTTCACTGTTGTCCCCGTGCTCGTTACTGCTTACATTTGCCATTACAACGGTATGCAAACTAGCTTTTACTTGCGATTAATGATTTGTTCCCTTTCTTTTAGCGTTGATCACAAAAACGACCAGTTTTTTGATGGGTCTGCTCGATCACTCGAAAAGTGGCCTTTTTGTGATTAACCTTACTTTTTACTAGTATTGTTTCGCTCACACTTTTGCACAAACTTGGGTCTTCATGGAAACAACTGCACTACCCTTTGGGGCAGATGACAGGTCTGCATACTTCTCACCCCTCAAACCCTACTTTTGAGCGGGATATACCGTCTACTTTTGGTTTCTCACCTCAGATGAACTTTCGAATATTGCAGTTCACACAATCGATAACGAACTTGAAGACAACACTCAGATAAAAAAAGTTGTCCGAACATCGCTTATCCTATGCTCGTCTGTATACGTGATGACAAGCATCTTTGGTTTCCTCTTATTTGGTGACGGAACACTTGATGACGTGCTTGCAAACTTTGACACAAATCTTGGAATCCCGTATAGCTCGTTGCTAAATGATGCGGTCCGTGTTAGTTACGCTGCTCATTTGATGCTCGTTTTTCCGATTGTCTTCTTTCCGTTAAGACTGAACTTAGACGGACTACTTTTTCCGCGAAAAGGGGCATTGGTGTTGGATAACTATAGGTTTTCAGCAATCACAATTGGCCTCATTGGCGTCATCTTTTTGGGTGCAAACTTCATTCCCAGCATTTGGGATGCTTTTCAGTTCACTGGAGCAACTGCTGCTGTTTGTATTGGCTTCATATTTCCTTCTGCCATCACTCTTGGGTAAGTTTCCTTCTTTCTTTCAGATCATTATTTTTTTTGAGCTTATTGAAAAAGCACTATTTGGTTAACCACAAGCTAGCTTTTTGAAATGCTGTTTCAAGTAGCGTTTCAATAAGCTTCAGGGTTTTTTCTACCTTTTCTTTTCTTCCAATTACGCCCTTTTTATTTTTCCGGTTACTTTTTTAGCATGTGCTTTCAGGTCATTTTACGTTGTCATCTAATTTATAAGTTGGTATTTTACCAAACATGACTTGTTTATCAGCTAGCTTATTACTTATTCCGTCCCAAAAATAAGTGTTCTTTTTGTTTGTTCCAAAACAAGGGTCCACTGTGAAATGTAATTGTCTATTTTCCAATTCTACCCTTAATTATCAAGCGAGGAATTTATTACACTTTCTATAATTAAGGGTGAAATTGTTTCAGTTAATTAAGTGTAGTACTCCCTCCTCGAAATAAATTTCCACAATAAAAAAGGCACGCCGTTTTAGAAGATTGTAATTATTACATTTTTAATGAATTAAATGACAGTTTTACCCTTAGTAATAGATGGAATAATTAAATTATCCATCTCATAATTAAGGGTAGAACGGTAAAGTATGCACTTATTTTCCAAGAGTGGACATTTATATCGAGACAAACTAAAATAGAAATGTGGACCCTTGTTTTGGGACAAGAAGAGTAATTAGTTAATTGCACATTTCATTGTGGACATCTATTTTTCGGATGGAGGGAGTAGCTAACAGTTAGTTTACCAAAAATAAATAGAATCAAGAACCGTTTTAATATGACGATGGAAATCTTGATGCATTTTGCTTTGGAATATCAGGGATCGTTATGGCATCTCGAGTAAGAAGGACAAGATCTTATGTGTGTTCATGATCGTTCTTGCGGTTTTCTCGAACGTGGTGGCTGTTTATAGCGATGCTTTGACTTTGTTCAAGAAGAATGGAGCGACCCGCGAATAGTGGCCATTTCCAAAGTTACTTCTCATGACGGTAAAACTCGAGTCACTCGAGATCCGAGTTGTATAGATGTGTGCTTATGATTTTGTTATTGTATTGTGTGTTCAATTCAATACACTCGGAAATCGATTTCATATTACGACGCTCAATCGTCACATAAACAATTGTTGTATCCTTTTGCATCGTCTTATCGAATTTGGGAAGGAAATAAAAGAAAAACGGAAATAAAGTTTTTTATTTGTGTTTTTGAGAGGGAATGAATCGAAAGAGAATGGTTTTTCATGCTCTCGACTTGAACCGAAGATGAAAAGAAAGATATTATTTTCATAAATATACCATTTATACTCTTGACGGAGGATCGTGTGTGAATAATAGTTAAGGTGATAATGGGATCTAGAAACTTGATCATTTTTAATCTCACTCAAATTCCATAAATTGCGTTTCTCACGGGAATTGGTCTGATGCATCTCAGTACAACTTATTATTGTTGATCTTCAATTAGAATTGAAAGGACGAAAAGAGTGTTATCTTTCTTATTTTCGTTCAAAAAGGAAGTTTTTTATACAAGGATATTTTTGTCATAAAAGATCAGAAACTCCTTTCATATTTCTTTCTGTTCATTTCTTCCAGCCTTTTTTTTTTATTAACCTGGTTTATCCAACCCGCTATGCGAGCCGACTAATCCTAGGGCGTCCACCCGCGAAGTCACCGCATTTGAACCTTCGTGGCCACAAGGGGATTTGAACCTGGGACCTCAAATCACCTTTAACCTTTGAAGCCCAATCTCAAACAAATCGAACATCACCCTAGTGGTTTCTAGAACACGTGTTTTCTTTTATCTAAGAAAAAAGGTTTCGAGAATATAGTATTGGAGTAAAAGACAGATCCTACTTTTAAATGAGATATACCAGATTCATTCAGACAAAATATTCTAAACATTATAACTTAAACCAAAATGGGCATTTTTTTTTTTTGTAAGGGTGTCCGGGCCAAAGCCCGACTAATCCCCGGCAATTTTGGAGGCTAAACATGGCCCCACTTAAATGTCGCCAACACTCCCCTCCCAGGGCTCGAACTCGGGTTCATGACTATGCCATGCCCAAGCCTTTACCACTAGGCTGTAAGGTTTTTGACCAAAATGGGCATTTTACATGCTAATCAATCACTAATTCTAGTTCAATCATATACAACATTCAGCCAAGATTCAATCCACCAATGTACACAGCTAAAGAAAAACTGGATATAGCTTGAAAAGATTCAAGGGTTGCCAATGGTTGTCACAAAAGGTACCAATCTTCTATAATCCCTTCTCCTCCCAAGTGCACAATTTTCGAGAACCCGACCGAGGATTAATCGCGTGTTCTGCAACGCTAACTCACGAGGCGAAACACCCGACTCCGAGAGGCTAACCTGTGCAGCCAGCATAGACCCTGGTCCGAACCCCAGACCCATGGCCTGCTGTAGCGGTCCACTGCGAGCCTTGAATGATGATTGAGGAAACAGCACCTTGTCCTCGGTCCCACCGAGCCCGTTTTCATACGATGACGGATCGTGGTTGTGGGTCCCGCTTAGCGAGCTGCAGCTCTGCAAAAGGGCTTCGAGTACGCTAAGTGCCTCCCAACAGAGCGTGCTTTCGACTAGTTGGGAAACGATTGCGTACATATGCGGACTCTGTGCAGCATCCATGGAAGTATGTTGAAGTAATGCCTTCATCATTAAGAGGATTACTCGTTGATACTCGACGGGCCCACGCTCGAGAAGCTTGAGAAGATGTCCGAATGCGAGCGCCGAGTGTTTCGGTAGCCACTCGTTGCATAATAATGGCGAGACGCAGGCAAGAAGGTTGTGGATCGTCTTGATATCGCCCTGTGAATAGGCCACGAAAACCGCGGCTAGCTCGTCTAATGATCTGGCTCGACACCAGATGGCTAGATTGGTTGAAACACCACAAGCCTTTTGGTGTGAAGATTGGCCGACAACGGGTTCGTGGTTGAGCTGTAAGCAGAGCCACGGAAGCAAGCCGATGATGTGCATTAAAAGTCTCGTTTCTGGGTACCCAAAGATGGAATCACACGAGTGAACCGTTATCCGTGAAAGAACCTCGATTGACACGCCGTGGCTCACGGTTGACATGAGTCCTTTAAGTACGAGCGGCTGGACCCCTTCGAAAGCCGGGACTTTCCCGCTCGATGGTGAGGTTACACCAGGGTTCTGTGGCTCGAGTCTCTGGAAGTCGGTGTCAGCAACACTATGATCGAGCTCGTCTCGTGGCATGCTCGAGAGGAGAACGTTTTCGGTTGTTTTGTCACGAAACGATAAACGGTCAATAACACGAGAAAAGAGCTCGAGTACCTGACAGTACACGTGGACAAAATCGGTGTGCATCATAGCGACACAACCCCAGAAAAGCTGGGGGTATAATATCACCTTTTCAGGCTCCATATTTTCGACCATCACTTGCAATGTCAAAAGGATCTCCATAACAAACCCCAAAACCGAAGGTACGGGATTCGCTAGGCAACGATGGAGGCACCAGAGAAGCGAGACACAAGCGTCGTTCGTCACACGGGGCCGCAACGCTCGGTAGATTTGGTGGGACCGACACGAAAGGTGTCTCGAGGTGCACTCCATGGCCCACTTGAGCGCCTCGGCTCCCCAAGTTTCTCGGAGGTCACCCTGGAAGAAGATTGCATCCACCATGCTCTGCACGAGCGCGGACAAAAGCGCGGCGCTCGGGAGCTCGATTTTCACGAGCGTCGGGTCCTCATTTTCCCACATCATGCTCCCCCGTTTCGATTGAACGTATTTAATCAAACTCACGACCTGCTGCTTGTTCTCACCATCACTATTTTCAACATCGTAAAGCTCCAAATGACGGCCGGCAAGCGAATACAGCAAATTAACGAGCAAATGCTGGCAGTGTTCCAACACAATATCTTCCGAGCTATCCATCGAGACAAATGTGACGTGAAAAAGTAATGGTAAATGCTCCCGGAAATCTTCATCGTTCTCATAAGCAATTTCCGCTAGCAAAATTAATGCGATATCAGCATGGGTTAACGAATGCTGCTGATGACCTTGTAAGGCTGAATGAAGTTCTTTAGCATTGACACCGTGAGTTCCGCTAGCCGGATGCAAACCATCGATTTCGGAATTTGGAGTTTCGATGAGATAATCCCCACTATCTCGAGAAACATGACGGCTTCTCATACTTCCCGTTGAACTTCGGACCCCCATCAAAGGCCCCGACATGTTGACTAAAGCCGGAATGAGTTGACCCGACCGCCCAGCGGTTACAGGAACCACGTTCATCTCAGGAGCCATTGGAGTCAACGGACCCGACGCACTCCGGCCACCGACAGCTGCTGTTCTCCAGCTTAAGCTTCCGCTAGTATTCCGTAATGGACCATCAAGAGACCCTCGAACCAGTAACGGTGACATATGAGGCTGGTTATCCAAAACCGCGGCAATTTGAGCCACGGCTGAACTCTGAGAAAACTCCAAAACATAATTTCCGTTTGGTTCACCCTTGTTAGCCGTTGGTCTGAGTGGTTCCAAGCTATCCTCAAGCATACGTTGAGCCAACTGATAAACCAAGTGGTCTATGGTGCCCTGTGGACATATCCGAGCTAGATATAAGCTCACTCGTTTAGCAACCGAGAAATACGTAGCAAACGCGCCACTTATTTCAGCCGAGGCATTCGAATCACAATCTTCTATTCCTTTCGTGATCAAAAAATCCAAAACCGGCCGTATATTTCGGGGCTTACTGGCAATCGTACTCCAAAGCTTCTCGATTTCATCCGGAAACTGATCACCATGCCTCCATGTCACATAATACAAGCTTTTCAATAACCTTTCACTCCATCCTGAATCTTTAAGTTTCCAGAAGTTGAGGTTTTCGATCCACGGAGCCATGCATGTTAAAACCTGATGTTGAGCGATTATATCGACCGCATCCAATTGCCGCTGCATGATTTCTTCACAAAGAAGCTGGCTGAGCTCGGGATGATCTTTGGCAAGTTTGCACGACAGTTTGTACTGAAATTGTTGGTAAGAATCGGGAAGATTTCCAACGACTGCAGCCCGATAACTTCCTGAGCCCTCGATTTTATCTTCAGCCCATTCACGGACTGATAGTGTCTCGAGCATCTGTAGGGCATCATCACGAATCTGTCTAGATGGGTCGACCACTTTGTAAAGGATGAGACTCAGAAGTCGCTGAATTTCGCATTTGGGTATCTCTTGGCGCATGTAGACTTCGGCCAAAACACTGAAGTAGCCATCAGCTATGGCGGCATCAGAATAGTAGCACTGAAGGACCAAAAATAAGTCATCAGTTGCAATCGCAAGTGACAGTTTTAATAAATCCAAGTGTATGAAGTACTCCCTCTGTCCCAAAATAAATGTCCACAATGAAAAAGGAACAGTTTAGAGATATGTAATTCATACCCGTTTCAGTTAAACTGGGGTCTGTTTGTTAGCAGCTGGATGAGCTTAATGGGACGCACAACTTATTCGGTCAGCTATACATGACTGTTTGGTAGTAGCTTAATGATACAGAAAGGCTTATTCAATAAGCTTCTAGAGGAAGCTTTATCCAGAAAGCCAAGTTTGTTCCAAACCAGCCCTTCCCAATTAAAAAACATGTTCGTTCCATCTATGAAAAAACCTTCCCAATCTATACAGACATTAATCCACAGAGACAGCTTATTAATGACAATGTACCCATATTAATGGAAAACAAACCAAACAGCCCTAAATGACAATGTACCCATAATAATAGAGGGAGCAATGAATTTCTCCATCTCATAATAAGGGTCCGTCCCAAAATAAATGCCCACCATGGAAAAGACAAAATAGTTTTAGAAATACATCATTATTACACATTTTTCAGTTATAACTAAATGACAATGATACCCTTTAGTAATAGAGGGGGTAATGAATTCTCCATATCTCAATTAAGGGTAGAATTGGAAACGCAGGTATTTACTTCTGAAAGTGGACCCTTCGTTTGGGACAAGCTAAAATCGAAATGTGAACACTTATTTTGGGACAGAGGGAGCAATATTTTATGAATACGGGAGAAGATATCTAACCTGATCGATGCAAGCAGGGAACAAATCTAAATTGGTAAGAAGAAGATTCTTTAACGCCATTTTAGCAAGGGAAACGCGAAGGTGACCACCTCTGTTCCTATCACGTCCAGTAGCTCCTCGACCGCCTTCTCCTGTGTATTTAGTATACGATGGAGTTCGTGGGTCAACCGGTGAATAACCGAACGGGGCCCTCGGTGCAGGCTCGATGAAGAGACTATTGATCCAAGATATAACACGGCCGCTCATTTTTCGTGCATTATCATCAAAACAAGGCCCATATAACAAAGAAGCCATAGCATTCATGGAAGCCCATTGAATGGCCTCAACTTGTTCAGTAACTTCTTTATCGAACGAAATTCTGTCTATGGAGTCTTTCGATCGAGAATGCTGACTAGACTTGTAACGTTCAACTTCACGTCGATAATCGCTTGCACTATCCTGGCTCCATGTGCTACCAGAATCATCACACCATGAAAGAAGAAGATCAAACAACCGTTTTCTGGTTTTAGGATCAAATTTCTCTGATTTAGACTCCACAAACTCGGGGGCCAGTGATCTTAGTACACATGCAAGTGAATAACGAAGAGGTTGCATTTCTTGGAAGTTCTCAAGAGGTGAACTCGAGATTAATCTGGTTGTTTCATCAATATACTTCAAATAGTGGAGGCGGAAAACCGGCTTACGGCCTAGCATGCCAGGCCAAATGTTCTCGGCAACAGTTCTATATATGTTTGCAATGCGGATTCGGAGTTCTTCACGGCGAAGTTTTTGACTCTGCGTCAACACAAATAAGATATTTATATCGTTGGAACCAAATGAAAATGCATATGATCCTAGTATTCACTCGAAGCAGTTCGTAAATGATGTAGCATCTCCCAACAGTTTCTCCATAATTTCTCCAAAATGGGGAAGCAAAAATTAAGATCTCTTCAATTCCAATAGTTTCTCCATTTTGGAGAGTCCAACATTAATTATATTATTAAAATACTCAATGATAAAAAATAAAGTCCCGACTCTTCATTTAATTTATTTTGGCAAGTCGGGGAGTTTTTTTTCTTTAAATATATAAGTCATTCTCTCTCTTCCTCCATTTAATTTGTAGAATTTTCCCTCTCTCTCCTACTTCCTCCATTTTGGAGACGCCGTTGGAAGAAAAAAAAGCATAAAAACTCCAAAATATTCTTTTTCTCCATTGAGCTGTTGGAGATGTTCTATGTAGACAATAATGATATTTTGCATGCAAAGAAAAACAAACAATAAGCCCAAAACATCCAAATAAGCATAATCCCTTTGTCTATCATATAGCAGAAAAAGTAAAGTGCAATAGAAGTAAAGGGCTTCTCAGATAAAAGTGATCCTAGTGGTTGAGGTAAGGTCTCGTACATCCTAACTCTCCCAGACCCTACTTCCGATAAGGATATACGTAACATCTTAGGCCAACCGTACCAGATATAATTCCGCTTTGTCCACACACCTGGACTCACGGTTTTAGAAGCGTCTGATAGAGGAGGTGTCCAGTTCCTTATGGGTGCGTTTGGTGCGCAGACAGGACTGGACTGGACAGGACGGGACAGGACGGGACGGGACGGGACGGGACAGGACAGCTGTTCAACGTTTGGTAAGATAGGACAGGACAAGACAGAACATGCTAAAATGACCAATTTACCCCCAGCAAAATTGTTTCAATTGAATCAGGCGCAAACATGAATCAGAAAAACACAATTGCATCAATAGTCATAGTTAAGCTAGAACACAATTGAATCAGAAAAACACAATTGCATCAATAGTCATAGTTAAACATGAATCAGAAACACTAAATCGCCGAATTATAACAAGTTTAAGAAACCCTAAATCGACTTATGCAAAATCGAGAATGAAATCAGAAACCCTAAATCGAGTTATGCAAAATCGAGAATGAAATCAGAAACCCTAAATCGAGTTATGCAAAATCGAGAATGAAATCAGAAACCCTAGATCGAGTTATGCAAAACAGCAAACATGAATCGCCGATTGATGAAGGATAGGTAGGGTGCGATGGTGTACCTGATGTGATACAGGGTGCGATGGTGTACCTGATGTGATACATGGTGCGATGGTGTACCTGGTGCGATGGTCGATGGAAAGGAACTCGTCGATTGATCGGACTGCCGTCGCCTCTGCCGTCGCCGGTCGCCTCTGCCGTCGCCAGTCGCCTCGCCGGTCGCCTCTGCCGTCGCCGGTCGCCTCGCCGGTCGCCGATTGATGAATGGAGGTGCGATGGAGAGGTAGGGGAAGGCGGGAAGGAAGCGATGGTGAGGGTAAACTAGTAAAAAATAGCCTGTTCTACTTAGTTCCAGGTGGTAAGGTAGAACACCCGTGTCCCATCCTTGTTCATGTTAGTTCTACTTAGTTCCATTTAATAACACACCAAACATGGGACAAGTGTGTCCTGTTCTGTCCTGTTCCACCTTGTCCCACGCACCAAACGCACCCTATAAGACAATTTTCGTTCCCCTCCCCAACCAACGTGGGATCTTATAATAAATTGGGTTCGTTTGGTTTGGCTTCTCGGATAAAACAGGGAAGGAGAATGAGGTTCTAAACAAAATTAAACATCTTATCAAGAGTAACCTATTAATGAGATGATGACTTCTATTAAAAACATTAGTAATAGTGTCATACCTTCCATTTTGGTTTTCCGTCTGTTTCCAAAGAAATTTCGTCCATAAAAGATGCAAGCTCGCTGAACATTATTTCACACACTTCCAAATGTGAGTGCCCAAGAGCCATAGTTGCCGCATGCTGAAATCCAAGAAAAACAAAAGGAAGAAAAGTTAGCTCGAGCAATGAGTGAAAATCTTACTACTTCTGTAAAATAGACAATTATGCCTAACGGGTGAAGATGGCCACTAAAATGGTGGTTGATATATGTAAAAGAAGATATATCAAGTTGCTGGCCAGTCGTACTCACTACATGTGCTTCAGAACCAGATTTTAGCGAAGGAAAGATAAGATGGAAGAGGTCTCGTGTTGTTGCTGCACTAGCTCCTTCTCTTCCAGGTGGACATGAACAAGCAAACATAGCATACATGAGCCACTGATCGAGTTTGCTGTCTGCTTCCTGAAACTGATGAGCCCTTCCCCCCAATTCAACAGGTGTGATGTGTGCAAGACGCTGAATAACCTCAGACCTGACAATAAAAATATCTGGATTTTAGAACCAAACCAAAGGAGTCCAGTATATGTATATGGCACTTGGAGATGAAGTTTTTTTTTTGGGGGGGGGGGGGGGATAAGATGTATACAGACCTGACCTTTGTCCTAAAGAATAGAGCGGTTGTCTCCCTGACAAGCCCCGGCTAGTGAAATGTGTGTGACAGGGAGATTAATAGATGCACTAAAATATGAAAGCCTAGATAAGGGTGAACAACAACAACAGAAACTAGAAAGAGAGAGACACATATGTTAAATTTTGAGAAACTAGATAAGAGTAAGCAACAAGGATATAAATAGAAGCAAGTACAGGAAAAACATAACCAAGGTGTGGATTTGAATTTTGACCGATTGGGGTTAAAAAAAAGAAGCTGGAGAAGATTATAAGCAAAGACTCCCTAGTATGAGCATTGCAAATACGAAGAACAGTACGGTCTTTGAGCTAAAAAGTCACTAACTATACGATCATGTGCTGCAATGCTGATATACGTTAACATTTAAGTGAAGGTTCTTTTTTCCCAAAACAGGCCAATTGTGTCTATGGAAATCGAAGGCTTTGCAACACTTTTACTAACCAGTAGACACCCATTTAGAAGAATTGGGACCAGACGTACATAATTTAGAAGAAACTGGGGAGGGTAAAACATACTCCCTCTGTCCCAAAATAAATGCCCATAATGAAAAAGGCACACAGTTACGGAAATTTGAAATTACTACACTTCTTATTAACTAAATGACAATTTTAGCCTTAATAATAGAGGGAGTAATGAATTTCTCCATCTCATAATTAAGGGTAGAATTGGAAAGTATGTACTTACTTTTAAAGGTGGACAAAAATAGAACTGTGGACACTTTGGGTCTATTTGTTAGAAGCTTAATGGGACTCGCAACTTATTCAGTCAGCTATACATGATTGTTTGGTATTGGCTTAATGATATAGAAAGTGGCTTATTCAGTAAGCTTCTAGGGGGAGCTTTATGCAGAAAGCCAAGTTTTTTTTTCCAAACCTGTCCCTCCCAATTAAAAAACAACGTTCCTTCCATCTATGAAAAACCCCTCCCAAACAAAAATCTTCCCCATCTGTACAGACAAATTAATACACACAAACAGCTTTATTCATTAAGGACTTAATGGAAAACCAACCAAACAACCCCTACGGAGGGAGTAATACAACTTCAGCAGAAATTAAAAACAAAGATAATAATAGAATATCAAATAAAGCATAACGAAGTTAAGGTAGGAATTTTTATTACTTTGCTTCCTGAACAGACTGCGGGCATAGCACTGCACCATACTTGACAAGCTCACTAAGACAACGAGCCCATCTGTTCTTATCCGGGCTTTCAAAAAGAATAGATTGTAGTGTTGCATCAGGAGGTACTACATCAGATTCTCGTCTAAGATCAAAAGGACGGCCAGAATCCCAATAGCAGCTTTGAACAATGTCATCCTGTTTTACATGGAAGTTTTGAGATTCAACGTTCACCAGAAAAAACTTAATAAAAATAACAAGCAAAGAACAAAACCTTTTCCTGTGGTACACATAATTACAGATATAAAGTAAATAAGGTAAGAATCAAGTATAACGCACCCCGTTCTCTTCTAAAACATCGATTACAAATATGGGTTCGGCTTCATCTTTTAGGAGATCTGATCTTTCATATAACGATAGGTTTCGAATATCATTCCGTAGAGCACGAACACAGCGAAGTAACTCCAATGCTGTGTGCCTGATCTGACTATCAGCAGAACTAAGAAAAATAAGGCCAACTGCATCAATCTCCGAAGCACGATATTCTATAGGTTCTCCAGGATGGAACGAAGATCTCTTAAATCCTTGTTTTTTCTGCACATGCTTTGCATCCAAAGCATCATTTTCAACGTTATCATCCGAGAGACAAGCTCTCCAGAAACGCAGGAGTTCCAAAAGACGTCCAAGTGATGTTTGAATGAGAAGAGGAAATTCATCTGGCAACCGTAGGATGAAGTTTGCCATACCTCTCATAACTGCAAAGCGACGATGGGGAAGATATCTCACAATCCGATTCAGTACTTGTACCGCTTCCTCACGAACACCAGGATCGATACTTATTCCATGCTGCGGTATTATCTCAGTGATTTTATCTGTCCGGCCAACTTCTTCAATCAGGTAAGGTATGCACTTCAGAACCGAGCGAAAGAGATATCCTTGTGATTTTTCCTTGGTAACAGCATCTGCGTAAGGAATGGTTTCTTAGAAATGAAGGTATTAAAGAAGGGATCATCTTCAAAACAGAAGCTTTCTGCCTCTCGAGTGTACCATTATGGGATAAGTTAATAGCAATTAATGTGCAAATTCAAGCAATCACAAATAATGTAGTGCAAAATTATGATCATTGGCAGATACAATGCTCATCTTGAGAAGTTACTATATCCCACCTAAAAGGATAGACTTTTGTAGGCTCAAATATTATGAAAAATACTTCGGAGCTAAACGAGGGCATAAAAGTCGTCTACTGGTCAATCACGATAAGAGCTAGGAGGCCAGAAATACTTTGGAGGAGGCACGCAACAAATGAACATCAGAGATTTGTTTCTGAGCACATTGTCTTCTTTTCATTGAAAAACTATGATGAACCATACATGGTTAAAGTTATAGCAAGTAAATAAAGAACTATAATGACGGGCAACTTTGATTTCACAAAACAGGAAGATCATGAGATATTGCTACTAATGGGCCGTTTACCAAACGTCTACCAGGTGTCACTTACCAAACCGGGTGAGCATGGCAAGGACCGAGATTCTTACCCGGTAAGCGAGGGAGAAGACTCTTACCCGGTTAGCGCTCCCAGGTAAGAGACGCTTGCCAACAATCCGTTTTGATGTCCAAGAATGTTACCCGATAAAGTAAGTGAGAGCGGTGACTCTTGCTGGAAAGCACTTATCTGGCAACATTTTGGTAAACGTCCCCTAAGAATCTATGCTATCATTTGATAGAATGATGAAGAATCACATACTCAACAATTTAATTATACAAGAGAGATCTGACTGGCAATGAAACACACAAATTTGTGATTACATGATTATTACCTATAGTCGTCTTTGAAGAAGTGAGAAGAGCCTGACTATAAGCACGATTGCATGACCTCAAAATAGACTCAATTGCAGCCTTCACTTTTGGAACATAATGGCCTATGTCATGAGCTGCCCATGTAGCACAAGTCAAAGAAAAAAAGTCATAACAAGATCTTAAAAAAATTAAAATTTTCACAAACTGCATTCGAACTTAAAAAGGATTTATAAATCACCATGAAGGATTTCCAAGCCAACATGTTGGCTTGTTGGAGACATTGCAATGGCAAGTAATGCACGAAGGCCAATAACCTTTGCTTCACTTGGGCTATCTTGTTTCAACAATTCCAAGATCACATGGTTCATAGAAAAATCGAGGTTATGTTCCGCTATAGTAACACAGAACTCGACAACTTTATCATGTTGTACATCTTGTGTAAGCATCCCTTTCCTGAGAATTGTCAGAAGCTGTGCTGTCACGCTGTCCAAGTAATCCCATACACGATTTGGTGGTTGGGAGTTCCCGTGAACACTTAAATAAAATCTTAAAACACGATGAAGACAGTCCAGAGCCATGAACCGGTTGTTCTTGTCCTGTAAAATAAGCCTATATTATGTCACCAGATGAAGAAAATGGAGGTGATCTGAAAAGGAACACCTTAGAACTACGTGCAGTCTAAATAATATTTTTGTTGTTCAATGGTCTTAACTCTAAATTTCGAGTTAAAATATAATTACCCTGAGATGCTTGTACAGTTGCTCCATATGAGGACCAAAGTTATTGAGAAAAACGACAGGATCACCAAGACAGAGAAGCAAAGTCACCAAAGGATAAGCAACCTAACACAAACGAGAAGCAGCATGGTTATAAAGTAAATATAAGAGAACCAAGTAAAGTTATACTTTTTGCAAGTGGGATCTTGCCGGAAACAGCCTCTCTGTCTCGCGGAACAAAGGTAAGATTTGCGTACATCTTACCCCCTCAGACCCTACCTTCGAATGGGATATATTGGGTATGTTTGGTTTGGTTTGGTTCAAGTATAGTTTTAGAAAGAAACAAATCAAGGAGAAGTTGCAACACAACCAATGGGCAAAAATAAAGTGAGAAAAAGAAATAGAGCTGTTCACGGCCCGTTTATAGGGTGGGTAATGGCAAGTTTTCAAGCTCGTACAGAAGGGCTCTGGTTTTCTATATTAGGCTCGTTGGACGAGAAAAATAGGTTAGGCCCAGCCGGCCCAAGCCCGCAAATGATCAGCTCTAGAAAGAAACTATGGAGCATTAAGCATTTACTTACAGCTATATGCTTGCTCTGTTTGTCTGTCCAATGCATGAGTTGCACTCGCATTCGTGCAACAGCTTCATACCAGAGGCTAAGTGCGGGTTCTACACCAGGAGGCGGCCAGTTACCTTTACCACCATCCGCAAGCGGTGCTAAAATGTTTGACAGCATATTGCAAAGTGCATGATGAAGTTCACTCTTTCGTTTATGAGGCGCGCGATTAAGAGGATTGGCTTTTGCCACAAAGGAAGCTGAGCTGTTTAGACCCCCCTCTGTTTTGACCTGGCGGAAGCCCGCAAAAGGAATTGAACGTATATTACTATATGCTTTTACAAGAAAACAATTGCAAAAGGAAAAATAACTGTATTTAGCATGTACCCCAAGCTTTAGGTAGCGCATTCCATTAATGATACTAAGTGTTTCACTTCGAGCACCACTGGTATCAATCCGACGAGTATTCAGTTCCATGAAAAAGCGCTCGGTTACAGAACTAAACCTATCAAGGGACAGCAAAAAAATTCTCAAATAACTGAAGAAAGCATGCATGTTTACTTTTACTCGAAACATGCATCATAGCATTCCATGGAAAGGTAATACAGCATAATATAAATTGTGGTGCTCTAAGGATAAAAAAGTTTAATGGTCTAAGTTAGGAATTTAACCAAACCAAACGAAACGGGACCGGTATATCCACCCATAGGTGGGGTGGGTTAAGATGTACGCAAACCTGACGTCTACCTAAAGAGTAGAGTGGTTGTTTCTGTGACAAACCCCGGTTAGTGAAAGGTGTGTGAAAGGGAGAAAAACAGACATGTTAAAAAATGGAATGTTAGATAAGAGCAAACAACAACAATAAAACTAGAAAGAGAGAAAGACAATTATGCTAAAATTTAAGAAACTAGATACGAGTAAGCAACAACAATATAAATAGAAGCAAGTACAGGAAAAACATACTCAAATGTGCAAATAATACGACCATAGTCTAATTTAGGTTTTTCGTAACCTAGCTACCGACTCACTGACCCTATTCCCTACCATCTATGTTAGGAATCTGTTTAAATTAAAAAATGCAGTACAGCTTTTAAAAAGGCAAGTGAACTTTGTTTGGAAATGGGAATGACCAAATCCCCTTTGCTGCATCAACATGTATTCCTTTACATTATGTGCAAGCCATCAGCATGATAGCTATCACTCATTTGTCATCGTCTCCCTGGTATAATAAATAGAGGATAGTGTTTATTTAATATGACATAATCGTAATGTGCAGTTTAGAAGAAGAAACTACACGTTTGAAAGATCAGTGACAACTCTCTTCAACATGAAAAATTGAAGGCTAAGGGTTCGTTTGTTAGCAGCTTACTCACAACTTATTTGGTCAGTTATATATGATTGTTTTGATAGTGGCTTAATGATATAGAAAGTGGCTTATTCAGTAAGTTTTATGCAGAAAGCCAAGTTTTTTTTTTCCAAATACGCACCTCCCTATTAAAAAAACACGCTCCTTCCATCTATGAAAAATCCCTCCCAAACAAAAATCTTCCCAAACTATACAGACAAAATTAATCCACACAGAGAGCTTTATCCATACAGGACTTGATGAAAAACCAACCAAACTGCCCCTTATTCTTTTACATAGGAGTACAGTGGATGTTTGTAACAAGGTCTGGCAAGACCGTAAGACCTTTTTAACCTGTTTAGTAGAAGTAAGATTTGTCAACAGAGCTGTACCATAGACAAGGCGATACAAGAAATAACTTATAAACCACCTGATCAAGAATGGATACATAGAAACAACAAAAGCTTAAGCATGACGTTTATTTTTTATCAAACTCAAAAAAATCCGTTCCTTTTTTTAGGAAGAAGACATTTGTGACAAAATCAAAATAAAGAAACATATGTTGGTACTTTGTAATGAACTTATGATCCACCAAACATGCCTCACTAGCAAAAGGGGAAATTAGGTACCCTTCATTCTGTCATCAAGTTACAAGTACCAATTACCTGATACGTGATAGAGCACCCAGAAGTTGTGCAACTAGGTCTAGAAGAAGCCCACGCAAATCGACCAATGAAGGATATTCAACCTGACTAACAACCCTGCAATGAACAGTATTTCAGCTTTTACTGGGTGAAGTATCCGAAATAGAAACATTGTTAACTATGCCACATGTCTTAAGCTAATAAGCTCCCACTTGTATGAATATATACAATAAGAATTAGAGCATACAGCTTGTTTTGTTTTCACTGCAAGATATTCATCTATAGCAACACACCAATGTAATTATGGCACTTGAGTCAACAAGAAGATATACCGACTACGTTCACATCAGTCCTCAGTGATGGCTTAAAACACAACGCATTTAGAAATTGAAAAAAGGAACTGAAGCTTCTAGAGCAAACTTTCGATTACCTGTCAGCATTTATCAGCCAGTCGAACACAAAGTTTTCCAGTCCAATCCAGAGTTTTTCTGTGCAATCATGGCAAGCACATTCTATCTCAGAATAACCACAACCTAAATTACAGGAAAAAATGAGATTAATCATGCAGATGCTGAACCTGTAAGTCCTTCTTGTGGACAACACTCCACAAAGCGAATACATGCTGAGCAAAAAATGCACTCCACTGCAAGCTGATCCATTCAATGCAATAAAAGTTAGCTTTCTTAAGCAAAAAGATGTGGAACACTTAACAGGAAGAATGAACTGATCATTTAAACCATCTATTTCATGAACATGTTGCCTGGGATAGTAGCCAAGAAGCAAATAAGAAGCAGCATTTACAAATATGGCTAACTTACCCACCTCACTTTTTAGAGTTCATCCAATCACGATCATAACTACATACTAATCTATAGCTTTTAATATGGACAATAGATGATGTAATAATATATCAGAAATGAGCATTCCTCTGTTCATGCTTTTCTCACATTCAGTCAACTGAGTTAGCCCAACTACTGTCTTCTAGTTAACAAGCTTATGTATAGATAAACAAAAGGCTAAATAATGATATATTCTACACAAGGTAAATAACCGTAGCAGCGTTTCAGGGTCATGACTATGAGCCACAAACCCCCCACAAATAACATTATACTACCACACTAACATGGTAGGACCTTTGTAACTCCACCAACCTATGCCACACATATAAGTGCAAATACTCTAGTGTATATATCCAATAATGAAGTTTTGACCTGAAGAAGCTCGTTACTTAAATAAATAGAGACAGAAATGCTAAGGCTCTCAACCAAGAAAGCATTGATTAAACGAGCATTTTTGTGGATTGTTCCTTGTCATGCAATATCTACAACTATACATCGAGTTCCCTTGGAAGAAGATATCAACATATATATATCAAGTCATACGAACCTTTCTCTGGAATGTAGATGCATCATTTGCACCTTTTGGGGATTCACTGCAAGGAAACAGCAAATAACATGATCAAACTCCATTTGTATGGACTAATGAAGCATTTTATCTTAATGTATTTCAGCTCTCTCGACCAAATCAGGTGGCTAAAGAATACAATTTAGAGGCCCACGTTTCTCTCCATCGAAGAAGTGCTTCAAGAAGAGGTACAGGTGTGTGTCGTGCCACCATAGCTAAGGAATCCAATACTTGCTCGTAGGCAGGGTCTGATGGCCTAAGGTATTGTCCATCCTGTAGTTTCCAACATTTGATTAAAGAATAATTGATGAAGAATTGTCCAGAAAAACGAACTCTTGGTTACAAGCAATAACATGCATGGAACAAAAATAGAAAAGCATTTGTTTTTAGAGTTGTAAAGGGAATACCATCCAAGTATCATGCCATTCATACAAACCAAAAACCATAAACTACAAGAAAACCAATCTGAACTTTTTTCTTTTTGAATCCATGGTATCAACGAGGTTCAGCAAAGCACCCCGCCCACATAAATTGGGCAAACCTCCCCACTTCCGGGAGGCAGGCTGCGCACATTCGCATAGGGATACTCCTCCATGGATTCGAACCTGGGTGACCCTAATGCTAAGCTTTAGGCACCGAGTTTAATTATTGAATTCTGAAAGCAAGTTACATCGTTACACGCTATAAGACTCGCACTTCAGCAGCAATAGATATACATCCATAGCACACATGTGGTAGGCCATTCAGCTACTTATAGCTTGTACAAAATTTTGATAAAATGAGATTTAATTTATTCCCTTCATGGAAAAAGTCTAAGTTCGGTACTAGAAATTTCAAATGAACCAATGCAACATATCAAGAAAAATTGGCAAGATAAAAAAAGATGTCAAATTTACACATTCCTTCCTAATCCTTAGGTCTCATAGGCTATAGCATATATCCAGAAGGATCCAAAAGATACAGGCAAATAAAGAATTAATGACAACTCCAACATTGACTCCACTCTCCTCAAAGAGCATATTGAGTTACATAACCAAATTTGGACCCACACAATCTAAAATAATAATTCCATATATGCTTCTCAAAGAAATGGTCTACCAAAAGTCTACGAAGGTCTTTGGACGTCATAATGCCTTCTTGCCATGAAAAAGAAAGCCGACCAAAAGAAATGAAATGGTAAACTACACACTTGCAGAATCTTGAGTGTCTACTTAGAGACTACGTTATTTTTTTTTTGATACCTACAGTTACAATATCCGCTCACTACCTACACATTATCAAAATTCTACATGCTAATATCATTTCTTAGTTTCTTTACACCTACAAACATTCCAATAAATAACATAGAATATGGGTAAACCATATATGTTAACATGGCCTTATCCTAGTTAATTAACCCTTTCAGTTCAAATCTATATAACCCATACTCATGTTTGAGTTGAAACTATAGAACAAGGTCTCTGGTGTTGTCTACAGATGTTAACCAAAACCAAACTTGGCTTAGTGAGAGGCAAGTATCATTAGCCAAGAAAATTGTATATCTAAAGCATTCCATTGTCCATATTTCCTTTTTACATTTGATTTTGTATAAAATATAAATTATAAGACTGTTAAAATTACTTAACTGCGAATGATCACCTAATTTAGTTCACATTTTTACTCTTAGTCACACCACAGAATTCCAAATGGATATGCACTTGATCCAGAATCTATGATAGCACATGCGTGAAAAAATAATTTACTTCACAGGAGCATTTACCTCGACTTATTGTAGTTTCAAAAAGGGGGAAAGAAGCACAAATTGGCAACTCTTATATGATAATCTTCGGAAACCAAATTATGAACTCTCCATACACAGATACACGTGTATGCTACCCCAATAAACTGTAAAGGTCTTAGGATGCACTATATTCCATGTGTAACATTATAAATATTTTTGGGGTAACATTATAAATCTTGTTGGGGTCAATATGCTACCCCAGTAAACTGTGAAGGTCTTAGGATGCACTACATTCCAAGTGTAACATTATAAATCTTTTTGGGGTCGATGATCCCCACAATAAAATAATGAATGAGAGTTCTTTTTGTCAAAAGGAAACTGTTATGATATTTAGAATAGACATAACAGGGATCCTAAAGACGTTGGGTTGTTGTACCTTGAGCAAATACACTGTAATTGATTTGAACAAGACGGAATCAGACTTCTAACCGCTTAAACAGCCACTACTACCACACTCAAACCAAATGTCCCTGACATTTGCTAGATCTTCCCAAAGAAAAGCCCCCAATGGCACCCGAGGAAGTTGCCGTACATAATATCAACCTTCCTTCAAATTTGTAAACTAAAACCATCGAAGGTTCAAAATTGAATCAAAATAAATTTGGCTTTCCCAGACCCACAATCTTCTATAAATAGTCCTCAAATGAAGGCACAGTGATACTAAAGATCTTCGTTTCCCAAATGATCGGGAGTCGGGACAAGGACGGACGACATGAAGAGGCAACCATGGGGGGAATTGAGGGCACTATCCAAATGAAAAAGTCTGAACTTTATAAAGTACAGAAGCTTCCTTTCATGGGTTACACCTTCAAGCACTCAATATTACCTAAAAGTATCTAGTATCTCAACATATCAAACTGCCTCCTAGTCCTTTCTTCTCCTTCCCTATTCATGCAACAATATGTTATTGCCTTCAATTTCCTACTTTACCCAAACCCAGAAAGCGATTCCATCTTTACATCAATTCTTACATGATACCAGCTATATCTACAAGCCTATATCACCTATAACCTTCTTATTGAAACCAAAAATTCTCAACTCATAATCGAAAATTAATCATAGATGTAGATGTAATTGAGTGAACAATCATCACCTGTGCTTGTGCTGTTTCAATTCGACGCCTCGCAAGTGGAAGGAACCGTTGCAGCAGGGCATCAACAATAAGCTTCGCCGCACTCCCCGCCTTCATCCTTACATAAACCCCCAAACTTAGATATCAATTTCTGCTTCTTCTACCTCCAACTGAACAGTATTCACTTCATAATCGAACTTACGATCCTGAAAAAACACCCAATGTTGTTCAATGAACTATTTAAAGCATTTTATAAAGTATTTAAAGCATCAATCATACATATGAAGTTAAAACTACATCATAATCTAAAAACCCCAATTCTTCCGAAATCTGAAGTACCTCAAAATCCCTAAAAGCAAAAACCACAAAGCTATTTTCGTGGTCGTCTAAAAAATATTCTTGTTTGTTCCCATGAGGTCTGCAACTTCTTGTTCCTCTCTGTCCATGTGATCTCGAAAACTCATCAATCAAAAAGTTTAACTACAAATTTGTAGCCTTTTTCACCATTGATGACGACAGCAGAGCTCGTCCATCTCATTCCTTTGCCAAAGCGTTTACCTTCAAATTACCAAATTTACCCTTAATATTGAAATTATCTGTTCTTTCCAATTACATTATCTTTTCATGTTAATCAATATAAATTTTGAATTATTGTTATTTTTTAATCAATTATACTAGAAGATTATTCTAGTAATACAACGAGATAAATCTTGATTTTAATGTTTAGTTTTTATTCTTTGTCTCTATCGATATAATACGATTTTACGTGGTTTTGAAAAAATAATAATGTTTTTATTTTTAAATGAAATATAAATTTAAAAATAACATAAAATTTTGAAAAAAGTAAATCGATATTAATATCAAATTAACTATTTAATAGATCTCGTTTTTTTGGTGTAACTTCTGTAATTCAATTTTTTATTATAAATTAATTTAGATTTAATAACAAAGTAATTAATTTTCGATTTAACAATATAATTTTTTTAAAAAGATAATAATTAAACATTCTGTTAGAACTCAATGATTATCTTAATTATATTTTAGATTTTTTATATTTAAAATAGATGTTTATCATGTATTTAATTATGTTTATCCGCAGTTAGTTACACGAATTTAAAAATGGAGCTTTAATAAATTGTACTTACGTATAATTACTTGTAATCTTGAATTTTAAGTAATATGTTTAATAAATTGTACTTACGTACAATTACTTGTAATCTTGAATTTTAAGTAATATG
>NC_037534.1:2775909-2807625 GCF_001531365.2 Cynara cardunculus var. scolymus | reverse complement strand
AGTTGGCGTGTTCTTGATATTTCATCTCTGAATATATCACACTTTGACACTTTTGACAAGTGACCAACCCGTCGGGAGTTAAGTTTTGAAAAACATAAATGACAAGTCTCCTTGTCGGCAACTTTCTCAAGTCTACCTCTCATATCATTCAAGTTGACGTGCTTGTTGATGGCTTATTTCTAAGTCCACCGCACTTTAACACTTTCAAAGTGATCAACCCGTCAAGAAGTGTGCTTGGTTTTATAAAACTTGAATGAAATAKTGGAACATTGTTATTGCGAAACAATGTCCACTTTCATTCGGTTTAACATTTCMCCMTTTAYCCTACACCCGAACTAAWGAAATTAGCTACTCATTACCGAAAGTAAATGACGTAAATAAATGACGTAATATAAATACATGAAAGTAAATGACGGAAAGTAAATAACTGAAAGTAAAGACGTAAATGTAAATGACAGAATGTAAATAACGGAAAGTAAAGACGTAAAATAAATGACAATAATTAAAAGACAAGAAATGAAGAACAATAATTAAACTTAAAAGATTAGAATAACATTAATAATATGGAAGAGTTTTTGAGAGCACAATCTTGGACTCAACTTTCGTCCAAGTTGTGTATGGAAGAGAATTACCAAAACAATGGCCAAAGGCCTCCTTAAATACTAGCCAAGAAGGAAAAAGACAAAAAAATATAAATCAAGTACCAAGTACACAAGTACAATAAGAGAAGACATTAAAAAGGGGCTTTCTTCTCCATCAAAAAGGGTCAACCAAAAAGTCTTTTCTCCATCTTGACATCAGCAGCAAATAGTCCAAAATCGAGGGCTTAATCAACTCAGACCTTCCTCCAAGACACAGCTGAACCATTAAGCACCTCCCACAAAAAGCCAATTCGCAGCCTGGCAATGCTGCTGGAATGCTGCAGCATTATAGTGCAGTAAACTGAGTCCAAAAAATTGTTATCTACTCCAACTTGTTGTAAAAACAGATCCATTATCACAATTAGCTCCAAACATAATAAATGGAAGATAAAGAAGTAAAAATGACTCAAGGTTGGGATAAACTATGAAAATCTCCCTAATAAATATAAGGAATAGGTACTTTAAGCATGTAATAAACCATGCTTATCAAATATGCATCAATAAACAGTACTTCATGCATAAAAAATTGTTTTTAAGAGTTTTTGTCAAATGCTTTATAATATAGTATAAATATTTTTATCCTAAGTAAATTGTAATTATTAATTGATCTAATAAAATAAAGATAAATTTTATATGTTTAATATGATTGTAAAAATATGTGTTTTTTTACTAATCTATATATTTAACCCGTTATGCGAGCCGATTAATCCCGGGACAACAACTTGTTTTGCGTTATCTTGGAGTCACCGTATTTGAACCTCTGTGGCTACAAGAGGATTTTTATTCCTCCTCATATTTGAAGCTAAGACCTCCAGGAACTTTTAACCTTTGGAGTTCAAACTCAAATCAATCAGACATCACCCTTATAATTAAAAAAATATATGTGTGTGGTTTTTAAATATCTAGGAAATGATATGTGACAACACATGGTTTAATGAAAATTTTAATTAGACTATTTAAAACTTCTCCAAGAGTTATATTGTTTTGAAAGATTTGAAGATCTGGAAAAGATTGTTCCAATAGTTATGTTAAACTTTCTTTTAAAATAGTGAAAAATAATGGAGAAAATTCCAAATTTGAAATAACAGAGATAAAATATAACACACCTATTGAAGATACCCTTAAGTTGCATTTGGTATGTGACACTAAGAAAGAAGGACAAGACAAAACTCAATGTTCACATTTAACGAAACATAGGATCTGATAAAAACCCAATTTTTTATATTTCTCACTGGTGTGAATATAATAAAATCATAATCATTTTTGGAGAATTCTCTAAATTTGAAAAACCCAGTACATGTTTCTTCTAATAAATTACATTATTAGAGAGACTTTTATCAATAACTTTAAAAAATGATACTGATATTGAATATTATTGATGTATTCACTTATTTTTAACGTTATTAACAAAAAAATAACATTTGTGATATTGTTATTATTATTGGTGTAATATCGACCAATTTGACATTCTTGCATCGCATTCGCGTTTGTGCAGAAAATGAGGCCAGCTATATTTGAGAATCAAATTGCATGGAGTCAATAATATGTAGCTGTATTTGGCCATGTATCGTAGTCATGTGTAGAAAAACTGGTTGTAGTAAAAACACATTTAATACCTTTTTTTCATTCCGTCATGTTGTCATGTTAAACATAAAAGTCTAATATTAAATAAGAAAACCAACTCGGTGATTATTTTTTTCACACGACAAGTAACACATACGTAATACCGATCCTCCGTACCATACATGATTTATAAGCAGGCATGCTCCCATTTAAAACGTACACTTTTTGAAAATAGGTTTGATACGTCACGTGTATAGTATGGTTCACTGTATTGCCACATGGTTCAGGTAGGAGCTATCTGTACCTTACCGTTATGATCATTGCATTTTACATCCGCCTGTTACGTATCGCCAACGTAAATGTGGTTCATTGTCGATGTTTTCTATTGTCTATATGTAATTGAAGTACCCATAATCCCATATACGCTACAGTGAGAGGAAAATTCGTATAAGCTAACGGGATAAAGATGCGTATAATAAATTGTTTTCAGGATGATTTCAATGGGGTCATATGTTGGGTTTCATCATTCAGTGTGGAGTATCAGGCTGTCTTTGGGATAGATTCAATGAGGCGATCGGTGGGTAGATATGGTTAAACATCGGTCTCGAACTGGTCTCAAATCGATCCCTTCAAAATCGGGTGGTGTGGTTTCGATTTCGGTCACGATTCCAACAAAAAATTATAAGACTGAGTTTAGGTCGTAACCGATCCCAATTTTTATATATCGGATTTTTATATACTTCAAAATTATCTTATTCAAGTCGACATTATCTCTGTAATGACATGATCAATACAAGACCCATAATATGCAAGTTATAAACACAGTAGGAGCATCTTCAATGAAAGGTTCTTATAAACAAAAAGTAAAAGATATCTAAGAACTACCGTTGGAGAGAATTCTTCTAAGTTACTCACGTTTTTGTAGTTTTTGTATAAGAACTTTGGTTCATATCTTGAACTTGATGTGAAATGATATTTTATTAGTTTTTTTATTTATGTATGTGTAAGGTATTTAAATTATAGCAAAATGCACGAAATAACAACCTACTTTTATAAATTTATGTATTGTAGCATTGCACTTTCAGTTTTTTTTTATTATAACAATGTACTTTCAAAATATTATTTATTAGGTTATCGTATATTCAATAATTTACTCGTTATTGCATTGAGAACCTTTTATGATGAGCTCGATAAATTTATGAATATTTTTTATTTGTGAAATAGTAATATTTTGTAAACATGTTTTTATTTATGGTATTATAAATTTTAGTAAATATATTTGATTAAATTTACAATGTTAAAATAATAAAAATATTAAAATTAAAAGTACAAAGATGTAATAGAAATTGATGAAGTTATAATAAAGTAATTTTAATATCATTTCAACACTATCGTATATGTGAACACTCTACATGAACGATGAGTGACAAAAAAACTTGATATAATGGGTAGATTTAATTTAAAAAGTTACTTAATGTTATAACAGATAAATTTTTAAATGTATGATAACCTAATAAAAGATATTTTAAAAGTATATTACTGTAATAAGAAAAACTGAAATTATAATATTATAATAAAGAAATTTATAAAAATAACTTATTAAAAGAAAAAAAGAAAAGAGGAACTCCATCTACTTTGGCCCAGTAACAAATAAAAGAAGCAGATTAAAAAGCGTTTCTAGTTTACACCCCTCGTGTGTTGTCGGATCTCTGTCTTCTCACGGCCGCCGACGAGCATCTCCGTCATTTCCAGCAGCTCCGACGTCTCGTTCTCCTGGTAATTCTATGAAACTTTTGCTACCGATAGATTCATTGTCTATTAGTCTAACAATTCAATTGATTGCGTTTGTTTTCGAAGCAATTTATTAGGGATTTGAGAAATTCATACGGCAAATAGTTATTTTCGCAGCTAGTTGTAAAATCTGAGTCTGTATTACTTGTGAAGAACTGATAGTCTGATTAATTCGTTGATTGCCCGAAAATGGAATGCTAATACGCTGATTATGAACAGTCTTGCGTAGATAAATACGAAACACGTTACCAGATGATTTAGTAATTACTTAACGATGGATTATGGTGCTAGGTATCGACTATAAGTGCAGGATTTTTTAGCCATGGCTGAAAATACGGTGACACAGGAGCATGATGAACTCACTGAGGCTCTCAGCGATCTATTTACTGATGTTTCCTCCATGATTAAAGGCGATCTTCAGGTTTCGTTTCTACTTGCTTCGACTTTTCTTTCCCCCTTTTTTAGAAATCGTGATGTCTAGTATCACATCCTACTTCTCCCTACGGTTGTGATGGCATTCTGTGACTTAGAACTAATTCATCAAAATACAAAGGAAGACTTGAACATTCATACAAACTTAAATAAACTGCATAATTCTTGGATCCTACATTGGTTGGGAGGGAAATTGTTCCAATACTCTTCTATCGATTTTGAAACTGTGAGTCCAGACGTGGGCAAAGCAGACAATATCTATTAGGGTTAGCCTGGGATGGTATAAGTAACTGAACTGATATGCCAACGAGGACGCTGGCTCCCAAGGGGGGATTGTAAGATGTCACATTGGTTGGGAGTGGAACAAAGGTTGCCATATAAGGGAATGTGATACCTCCTCTGTCAGAAGCTTTTTAAAACCATGAGTCCAGATGTGGACAAAACGGACAATATCTGGTATGGTTACAACCTGTTAACATTCGTACAAACTTAACTAATTTTGGTGACTTAGAAACACTATAACTGCATTAAAACCTGTTAACATGCATCACAAATATATGGCTCAATAACCACACAAAAGAAATAAGCCTGATATTGCTTTCAAGTTCTGTAAGTCATAAACTTGACCTTAAAAGTTGAATCATACCTTATTTTCATTAGCATCAAATTAGCACAATAGGAATGACAAATTCTAGCTGTTTATATGTTTCTCTAGGGTACAAACAATCTCCTCAAATTGTTGGAAAATATGAATCTCAAAGTTGCCGATGAGTATAAAGGGTTTGGTGATGTTGCCTCAGGTTTAAGGGTTTTTGTGGAACGATTGAAGGCGAAAAGCGAGAATTTTGATGGGTATGTTCAACAAATTGATGCTATAGAACAACAAGTGACTGATCTAGAAGTTGTGATTTCTATGCTCGATAAGTATGTTTCGTTGTTAGAATCAAAAGTGCAGTCTGTTTACCGAATACCATCTTCACCATCGTAGCTTGCACACTTAACCATCGATCTTTAAGCATCCTTTTTTGCGGTTTGCATGCTACATAGAACGAGATTTATTAGAATATGTTGCAGATGTTTGATTTTTAAAAGCCTTAGCCATCATTATTATGCGTAAAATTGTGCATATAGTTGTATATTTCTTGTTCTCCCCTGTTATGATAAAACATAAACATGCTGATATGGCGATTCCTGATTCAGCTTTCTAAGACATAAACATAAACATAAACATTCCTGATATGACGAAAATCATTATAAACATTAAACAACAGGGTGTAGTTTACTCTTTTTAGTGGTAAAATCTTTAATATAACATATGATAAAGCATAACTTTTTTTAGTGGTAAAATCTTTAATATAACATATGATAAACCATAACTTTTTGTAAATCATTCGAAGAACGCATTTGAAATAACCGCAAGAACAACGTTGGTGGTACGAGAATGGTTAAAAAATATGTTTGTATGATTCGCTTCGAATGGTTTTAACAGCTTGTCGTATTTCCCTTACATCATCAATATACCATCAATCGACAATCATCAAGCAATATCCGTCACCAAAATTAACCACGATACAGAAACCAATTACACTGTACATAACATTTACATTTTCCGTAACATGTTTTTAACGTAAACAAAATTCGTGATTTCAAGAACGAACACTTCCGTATTCATAGATGCTCTAACTTAACCGAATCATCTTCGGGTTTTTGCATGAGATTTCCACATAAAACACAAGATCATAACAGATGAAAGAGAATTTTAACTAATGGATTCTTAATTTCTTATAACCAGCAGACGCCACATTGCTACAATGAGTTCAAATTTTAATAAAGTATTTGCCACCTGGTAGAACGTCTCTGCTGTACCGGTCCCCCAGTCATCATGGAGGTAATTCATATATCCACCCCATTGGCAGAGGGACGGGGCCCGGGTTTGAGCCCAGTACCTCACACATACAGATTACACCTACACCTCTACCGCTAGGACAAAAATCAGCAGGGTCCGGGCTTGAACCCAGTACCTCACAAATATGGATTACACCTACACCTCTGACGCTAGGACGGATCAGCAGGGACATGAAACAGTCTTTTACATACTTTCATGAGTTTATGTCTACTTCCGAAACTATACATCAATGGACACAGAATATATATACAAATCGAGCAATGTTAAAAATAGCTTTAGCCACGTGTGCACCTCCGAAAACAACCGTAATGCTCGATATATGCTGAACCCGGCTTCATGGGTTCACATTTGTTCTTTCTAGCAATCGTAAAATAGTCTCGTGGAGGTTCTCAACCAACAAAATGGCCCACAAATGAAAGAATGACGGATATATTCTGGAGCGGCTTTCGGTATCTTTTCAGTTGAAAAAATAAGACGATTGTAGAACATCTGAAAGATCAAACTCTCCCCTATCTGGCAAGGCCGGGAAGGATAACGTCGGGAACGACTTTTGAAAGCTTTCCAACAACTGTTGTAACAAAATGACAGTTGGGTAAATCGACAAATATGGAAACAAACAGTATAACAAAATCGCTTTATAGGACATCAAACATGTGTCTACTTGTTAGCAGCTTAATGAGCTTAACGGGACATGGCTTATTTGGTTGGCTATACACGACTGTTTGCTAGTGGCTTGATGATATAAAAAGCGGCTTATTCAATAAGCGTCTAAAGGAGATCTTTATGCAAAAAGCCAAGTTTTTTCCAGACCTCCCCCTTCCAATTAAAAAACTGGCACCTTCCATCTATAAAAAGCTCTCCTAAACAAAAACCTTCTCAATCTATACAGACAGATTAATCCACACATACAACTTTATTTATAAAGGACTTAATAGAAAACCAACTAAACAACATCTAAATGTCATAGTGGACTGCTTAATAAGACCAAACAATTATACGTCCTATGTAAAAGCGTTACCATAAGTTGATAGGACGTTCTTGGACGACCTAACAAGTTTTTTTAGAACACTTTTGAGATAAAACATCTTATTCATCTTTTTTATGACATTATTTGCCAATAAAAAGATGTGTTTCTCAGACATTTCTCAATAATGTCCTATAAAAAAACTAATATAAAACACCTTATTACAAAGGTGTCCAAAAAACTTGTTAGAATGCCCAAAATCATCCTACCATCCTATTGTAACACTTTTATATGGGAACCACAATTGTTTGGTCCTATAAACTTAAGTCCTATAAAGCAGTCTATCAGGACATTTAAACATATTTGACGCCCTATAAAGCAAAAACAAGAGAATGTCATACGTTTTCCAATATTGGCGTTTGATAAAGTTCAACAAACTTCTCCCTCAAAATTTTGTTCATTTCGTCCACATTGCAAGCGTGCGTCCAATACGAATCATGGACACCTGTAAATTATATGGTTTCAGGATAAACTGTAAACGTACAAGGGGTGTACTCGAGAAGAATGTATATAAGGACCTGCAAAATTCAAGCCCGCCCGTTTACAAGCGATTGCCGTCATCATCATATGTGAACCATCGAGCGAGTGAACAAAATTTGGCGGAAAAGCTGTTTTTTGTCGCCTTACCATCACCTATATAAATCAAACAACAATATTCCGACTTAACAAACCACCTACAAGCAATTAAGCCGATATCAATCATTTCGTTTTAAAAATTACAACCTTGTTTGGTAAGCAGATGGGACTTGACGGGCAAGACTCAGGTAGTCAGTTAGATGAAAGAACTGGGGAAGGTTTTAGGGTTTAACGTTTTGACATGGATAGTAATTTACCAATCTTGTCTCATCTCCCTAATTTTTGTTCTGGTGGGAAATAAAAAAATGCATTTTTGTCCTCGGGACTAGAAAAATTCCCGAGCAGGGTTACAAAATAATTAACATAATATAAAATAATAAAAGATTAAAGACCCTAACTTTTTTCCCGATTGCGATAGAACGATAGAGCAGGTGCCTCCTAGCCTAAGCCTGAATACCTCCCCAGTCCTATTCGGGGCTCACGTTGCGCCAAACGGGCAAGAAGTTTTTTGTACTTTCCTGGTCCCGCAGTAGAGCCCAACACCCGTTTATTGGGGGGGGGGGGGGGTTGTGAAGTTAGTTGCGACTGATGAGAGCGAAAAAAATACCTTTTCAGTTTCACGCTGCAGGGTTAGTACTTGGAGAGAAGTCGAAACCTGCAACAAACAACAAAGAAATCAAAATGTATTTCCGTCACTAAAAAACCGATGGAAATCCTTTAAAAGAAAACGTCAGAAGACAACAATCATGAAATATTTTCTACTTACAAGATGTCTTCCATACATGCGATAAGGTTGTACAACGGGAAGACCGAGTGGAGTAGTCCACCGCACTGGCTCATTCTCTGAGGCAATTAACTGGCATACAAGTTACATATAATAAAAGTTACAATACTACCAACAAAGGCTTGTTTTTAAGCCGTTTATTCTAGAATCTAAGAAAATATTGAACACACGAGAGCTATTTCTGGGAATTCATCTTTAAGTACATCTGTTCACGGTCATGAAGGCCCATTAGACTCGGCCTGCTAGAAAAGGGGGATTGGACAACCATCGTCGAAAAAATGGGCAGACCCAAACTTTCCTGTTAAGTTAATGAGCAGACATGGGTGGTGCAAAAAAAAATGGACAAACCTTTGCACAGTCTCCGAGCCAGTTCATGATATTACGTGCACCTTCAAACATTTCCCCTAATGCAGCTAAAGTGATCTGTCGAGGCAATAACACGGCTTATTACAACTGAAATTGTTCGGTGGATAGAAATAGTTCACGCTAAGTGTGTACTTTCCAATTCTACCCTTAATTATGAGATGGAAATTCATCACTCCCTCTATTATTAAGGGTACAATTGTCATTTAGTAAAAGTGTAAAACTGTGTGCCTTTTTTCGTTATGGACATTTATTTTGGGACGGAGTATGGACAGAAAATTTCCTAGCAATCAACAAAAGTGCTTACTTTTGCAGCATAACAAGCTGCACCAAAAAGCTCGGCATCATCGGCAATATTACTACGTTCCTGCAACCTCTTCTTTATCTGATCTCGAGCACCGATGTAAGTGACGCCATAAACTGACGTCATTACCGTTTGCTTCACCAGCTTCCTGTCCACCTGGATGCTAAACGAATATCAGTTGCGTTTTAAACAAAAAACCAGCCGGAAACTGAAGAAATTAGCGGACGTGAAACCAAGAAAAGAAAACAGGGTTATCAATGGGTCGTTGGCCCAACAGTATCCAGGGTTACTGGTAGAGCCCAACAGTATCCCCGGAAGTCAAGAGTTCAAACCTCACCCAGAGTGTGTGAGTATTTGTCGTGTATAAATATTATATAATTAAAAACAGAGTTTATGGGATACTATGAAAGATGCAAGTGGAAGGCTCAATATGTCAATTCCCTCTATTTCAATATATTAAGTGTCTCACATTTCTATTTTAGTTTGTCCCAAAGTAAGTGTCCACTTTCTAAAGTAGGTGCCCACTTTCCAAATCTACCCTTAATTATAAGATGGAGAAATTCATTTTCCCCTTTATTATTAAGGGTAAAACTATCATTTAGTTAATTAAAACATGTGATAGTTATATATCTCTAAAACTGTGCCTTTTTCAATGTGACATTTATTTTTTGAGACGGAGGGAGTATCGTATAGATATTCACAAAAAGCGGTTATTGACAGCATCAAACCTGATTGATCAAAAGCCGTGCATGCTTCGCGTCTGGATATGAAGCAGGATCCAATTGTGCATCTCGCTTGACGATATCAAGAACTCTGCATTCAAGACGATCTTTTAATACCCCAAAATGGTTCGCCAATTTATTTATTTTGCTTCCGGGTAGCACCATTTCATACTTTCTTTTGGTTTCACTTTTAGCATACCTCCAACTGGTTTAAAGATGGCTAAGCGTTCGTTCAGCTCCAAGAAAAGGATCTTTGGCAAATAATAAGAACGTGGTAACAATCTCCATCCCACAAATAGTAAAAAGAATGCTCGCTCTGCCCCAAAATAAGTGTCCATTTCCAAAAGTAAGTGCCTACTTTCCAATTTTACCCTCAATTATTTGAACAAAAGGTTGATTACCAGCAACCCCAACTGGCTCCACATGGCAGGAACCACATTTAAGGAGGCATTTCAGAGCTGACTCAGCGGCTGAGGCTAGAGGAGGGGTTTCAACTTTCAAGACTGTCTCCCACATGATTCGAACTTGAACCAGTTGTGTATTTGAGCAAAGTTGCTCCACCCCTTTGCCAACTAAGCTACATACCCGAGGGCAATTGTACCCTTACTATGACGTGGAGGAATTCATTCTTTCTCTATTATTAACGGGTAAAATTGTCATCTAGTTAATTAAAAAATGTAATAATTACACATTTCTATAACTGTGTGCCGTTTTCACTGTGGACATTTATTTTGAGATAGATGGAGCAATTAGAATCACTTGAGAATGTCAAGAAGTTTCCTTCATCGAGAAGCAAATCTTGCGGACGAAGAGGGATTTGCATCCGAACACATTACTATAATGGAAGTACAAACAACTCACCTTGCAGCAATTCCCGAGTACACATCAGCAGGTCGTTCTCCTTTGACCAAATTGACAGCCGATGCACCTAGCTGAATAAAAATGTTACCAAAATAACAATCAGACGGGTTTCAAGTAGTCAGTAGAGATTAGCCGATTAAGTTTCTTCATAAACAGAAAGTATTGAGATATATCCACACACATACATACATATACTTATATGTGTGTATGTATATATATATAACTTAGGAGAAAGTTCATTAGAAACCATAAATATTTAAAAAAAAACCTGAGAACCAACTATTTATGATGAATATTCATGATTTTCATCATGAATATTTAGCAAGATATTCATTATGAATAGTTTCTTCTCATGATTCTCAAATGAACCTGCCCCTATATATGTACATGAGAAAGTTCAAATGAGAACCATAAATATTTTGAGGACGTGCATATGCATATAGGATCAGATCAAGTTCAGCGGAACACCGGGAAAAAAATGAAAAACTGAGGAACTTTTCCAGTATGGACATGTGCAAAACATTCACACATGCATAGAAACCTATAAACATCTTCAATTACTTGTATGCACATGTGCATAACGAACAGTTATTGAGGTGTTCCTCAGTTTTTGGTTTTTTGGGTGTTTTCCCCTAAACCTCACTATATATAGGGTTGGGTTATGGTGAGAAGGGATCTCCACCTTTGGATTAATCCTAATTGAAGATCAACACTAACGCGGTGCACCGAGATGCACAAGATCACTTGCCGTGATAAGCGCAATTCAAGGGGTGGAGGTGAGATTAAAAGTGATCAAGGGTCCAGATCAACGCTTCTCAACATAACTTCCATTCTCACAAGATCCTTCGTCTATATATACATGTTGATGCATATACACTATCAAAATATGTATCTGTCAATTAGTATATTCATCAATTTATATGTAGCTAGGTGAAGGATCGTGTGAGAAGGGAAGTTATAGTAGAAGCATAAGAAGAGATCTGAACGCTTGATCACTTTTAATCTCATGTCCACCCATGAATTGCGCTTTAGAAGGGAATTGATCCGGTGCATCTCGGTGCACCTCATTAGTGTTGACATTCAATTAAGATTGATCCAAGGGTGGAGATATTTTCTATTTTCTTACGCTTCTCACCATTACTTCCCTTCTCACTGGAACCCAACCCTATATAGTTATGTACTACATATGCAAGTATATATGCCTTTGAGCAGGTTCTCATTGAAATCCATATAGTATATATGAATCAATGCATATATTAGTTATCCGGTTATCAAAATATTTATGATTCTGATTTGAACCTTCCAACTATATGTGTGTGTATATATAAATATATGTAAGTATGAGTGTATTGCAGATGCTTGTCCATGAAAAATGACAATGACAGCTTGTAGAAGAATTTTAGTCTGTTTCTAAGGGCCATTACTTTGTCTCTGCCAAGGGCAGCATAGTGTTGTAAACCATTGCACGAACCATCCTGTAAAGCACGAAGGAAAAAAATAATATTTAAAACCCTAAAATAAATGTCCATGATGAAAAAGATTACTCTCTCCGTCCCAAAATAAATTCCCATGATGAAAAAGGCACATAGTTTTAGAAATGTGTAAGTATTAACTTTTTAATCAACCAAATAACAATTTTACCCTTAATAATAGAGGAAGTAACGAACTTCTCCATTTCATAACTAAGGGTAGAATTGGAAAGTAACTTATTTCAAGACAAACTATAATAGAAACGTGGACACTTATTTCAGGGGCTGAGAGAGTAACAAACTTAAATGCATGTTGGTCGATGGTGCACCTGGTGCACAGGAATATGAGAAATAGTAGTTTCCGGAGACGGGTTTCTCAAAGCTTCAGCAAGATGAATACAAACAGCCAAACACTGAAACGGATCTTCAGCATTCAACCACCAGCGATCACCATCAAGTGGTCGGTCAGCAGAATCGAATATATCATGCAAGTGACTTTCAGTGAACGCTATTCTACCGTCAAGAGGTAATTTGTCGACACCACCAGCAAATAGATTCGCCAAATGTATCTTCAGCCATTGAAGGCCTGAACTCCCGATAGGTCGTCCCTCTGCAAACTCCAATATACCCCTGCAAAGATCCGAGCCAAGATGGTTCAAGTATGGATGCATTGGGTACGCACGGCCTCGGAAATCTAGGTTGTGTGGGTAGAAAAACCCGGCTTCATCTCTCATCTTTCGCGCCACCTAGCATCCGGAAAGAGTTCATATTACTTCAGATCAATGGCCCAACGGCATCCACGTTATCGGTAAATCCCAACCTCCTTGGAGGTCAAGGGTTCAAACCACACCAGATGTGAGAAGCGTGTGAGTTTTGCCAAATATATATATAGGGTTGGCTTCCGGTGAGGATGAAAGTTATGGGGAGAAGGGATCTCCACCCTTGGATCAATCCTAATTGAAGAGAACCAATAGATAAACACAAATGAGATACACTAGATTAATTCCCTTCTAAAGCGCACTTCATGGGTTGTTTGGGGATTAAAAGTGATCCAAGGGTCCAAATCCCTTCTATGTATATATATATAGAGAGAGAGACGAAGGATCGTGTGAGAATGGGAGTTAAGGTAGAGAGAGAGGTTCAAGGGAAAAACCCCAAAAAAAATGTAAAAAATGAGGAACCCCCCGGGTAACCGTTCATCTAAACAGTAAGCACATGTGCATACAAGTAACTGAAACTGTTTCTTTGCCGTACAGATGAACGCTTACCAGGGTGTTCCTCAGTTTTTTATTTTTTTTGCGGTTTTCCCCTAAACCTGACCCTATATACACTTTAAAAAAAGTAAAAAAATGTGATCTTACAGTTAGTTTGAGCTCAATGTCACAGCGTTGGGAATGTCGCTCTTTGTTCTCCTTCTTCACCTTTTTAACCTTCCATTTCCACTTTTTCAGTTGTTCTTCATCTTCTGTATCTGGTTCCTCCGGCAAAGGAATCTGCACGTGATATCAAGTTATCTCTCGGAACTCATAAAAACATTTTCATTAAGGATGTGTTTGGTACGCACGATAGTACAGAACAAACACTGTTATCCCACGTTTGGTGCGACATTAGACCAGGACAGGACATGACTGAGTGGGATAAAAATGCATTTCGTTGTCCCACCAAAATAGATGGAAGATTGGTAAATTACCAAACTAAGCATGTCAAATTAAACCCTAAAACCTTGCACAATTCTTTCAACCCGCCTACGTCATTCTCGCCCATCCAGTCTTGTCCAGTCCAGTCTGCGTACCAAACGCACACTAAATCCTCTGTGATGAAGTCGTAAGCAACTCACATCATGGCGGTCAACCAAACCAGCAAGGCAGCCACCGTCGGACCATATTCTGTCAACCACTGCTAGTACCCTTTTATTCACCCTCCATTTAGTAATTCCAAGGGTGTCCAAGGCCTAACCCAACGTCAACACACAATTCCGGTAAATTCAATCAAGCAAAAATATAAACGAAAAGGGAAAATAAAACATATGAGTTATGGATCAATGCAGACTTCAAAAACCGGCTGCAGATTCTCCTTCGGGGTCCTCTTAAGCACTTCACGTTGTTGCTTCGCTCCATGAATGCGCATGATAGAGGACGGTAAGAAAAGGTAAGCTCCTTTGTCATAACTGGAGACCGAACAAAAGATACTTCAAAGAATGCAAATAGCATATGCTATTGAAGGACAGTGAAAATAAATATAAATTATTGAAACCATATACTCTCTCTGTCCCATGAAAATTGAAACTTTTGACAGAACCATAGTTTATATAAACAAAGTTTAACTATTAATAATGAGAAAATAGGGTACTTTCATGGCCTAAGAAGTAATTTCATTCTCCCTCCGTCCCAAAATAAAGGGTTGTTTAGTTGGTTTTCCATTAAGTCCTGTATGGATAAAGTTGTCAGTGTGGATAAATTTGTTTGTATAGGATTGGGAAGGTTTTTTCCCAAGAAGTAATTTCATCCTCCCTCCGCCCCAAAATAATGTTTGGTTGGTTTTCCATTAAGTCTTGTATGGATAAAGTTGTCTGTGTGAAGTAATTTGTCCGTACAAGATTGGGAAGGTTTTTGTTTGGGAAGAATTTTTTCATATATGGAAGGAGCGTGTTTTTTAATTAGGAGGGGTAGGTTTGGAAAAAACATGGCTTTCTGCATAAAGCTCCTCCTAGAGGCTTTCTGAACAATCACTCTCTATATCATTAAGCCAGTACCAAACAGTCATGTATCTCTGACCGAATAAGTTGAGAGTTCATTAAGCTCATTAAGTTGCTAACAAACAGACCCTAAATGTCCATAATGAAAAAGGCACATAGTTTTAGAAACGTGTAATCATTACAATTTTAATTAACAAAATGACAATTTTACTCTAAAATAATAGTTGGGATAATGAATTTTACCATCACATAAACAACAAAATTGTAAAGTAGGCATTTACTTTTAAACGTGGACACTTATTCTAAGACAAACTAAAATAGAAATGTGAACACTTATTTTCAGATGGAGGGAGTATTCAAAACTTAACCAAGAAAAAGATTGGCATCTTTATGGATGCCAAGAAAAGGAACATAGAACGGAGAGAGTAACATGATGGTATCCGGTTCAAGATATTGAATTATCATACCCTGCCCACTTGACGGGAGGTATCAACATTGGCATATAAGGGATAACCACGTGCCTGCACTGTTTCATCATATAAGAGGGGAAAAAACGTTTAAATAATTACATCAAAAGAAAGAAAAAACATGCTTTTGAAAATTCTAGATATTTCCATTCGCTTGTAACTTCACTCCACCAACAAACAGTAAGCAACCAACGGGTCATTAGCCTAGTGGTAGAGCCTAGCCTCCTAGAAGGTCAAGGGTTCAAACTTCAACAAAAGTTCATTTAGACGGTAGGCACATGTGCATACAAGTAATTTGTAAGCAATTGTCAGGTATGCATATGCGCATAGAAACTAAGAAACAACTTCAGTTACTTGTATACACATGTGCATATCGTACAAGTGAACGGTTACCAGGATGTTCCTTAGTTTTCATTTTCTAGGGTATTTTCCCTTGAACCTCCCTCACAGATATTGTATACATAAAAGAACCGTTAGAGAAAGGAATACTCCAAATGGAAGAAATATGCACGCTTACAGATCTCTCTAGCCCTTTGCGCACTGATGGATCGCATTCAATAACACCATATCTTCTTCCGGTCCTTCTGTTCAATAAAAAGCCGATATTTGGAGTCAAATAAGTCAAAGCACTTGAGTTTTGCAAAAGAGGGAATGAATCCTTACTGTCCTTTCACGGAAGTTCTAGATGTGTGCACAAACGCAGGTCGAATATCAGGTGGCATATCACCCGATTGATCAGCTGGAGGCTGTATATAAGCGGACTGCAAAAGCAATTCAATCAGACGACTTCCCACCTGAAAAAAAAATTGAGACACATCAATTTATGTATTATGTACGTAGGGTAGATTCAAATGGAAACCATGAATATTTTGAAAAAATGGGAACCAACTATTTCATGATGAATAACCCCAAAATGTTCATGAATATCATTCATCATGAATATAATGCATTTTCATTCTTCATCATGAATAGTTGGCTCCCATTTTGAACCTGCCCTTATGTATGCATGTAGGGTTGGGTTCAAACAAGAAAAGTGATCAAATAAAGAAGCACGAGAAAGACCTATTCACATATGATTTTACACTACACTCACGTGCATCTTAAGTCGTGCGCCAAGTCGCCGCACGCCCTTGCATTGACCTATTCCATTAACGCGTGTGATTTTAGTGCAAAATTACATGTGATCCGGCCATTCTCGTATTTTCACACTGTTCTCGTTTTAACCTCCCTTCTATGTATGTATGTACGTATGTATGTATGTATGTATGTATGTATGCATATATGCATATGATCAGTTGAAATGTGTCAGTATGAACCTATGACCAAAAGGGCCCTATCCAAGAATGGTTTTAGCACCATTAAGCCAAAGGCTACTTTTAAGCAAAGCAAACCTGAGCTTTAACAGCTTGCGTCCATGGTTTTGAATCATCGTGATCCTTCACAATGCGGCTTACAACCTGCAACTTTTGTTTTTTCATCAAGTTGGTAACTTTCTTATGTAATCCCTCTTGTTCCTTGATATCAATGTCGGGAACTTTTTCTTCGGTTTTTGCATCTTTAGCGGCTTTTTTTGTCTTTGTTTTCTCCAAGAATTTGTGTATCCTAATCTGATAAATACCAAAAGCAATAGAAAATCAAAAACTAAAAAGAGGGTTTACATTAAGACGATGAATCATAATCATAAAAAAGAGCGGTGAATATGGTTTGCAACTTGTTCTTACAATTAGTTATATTTTAGTGCATATAAACTTCTACATCAAGAAGTCTACTTTGCTTCTCTAACCCTTAATTCTTACATACACCAAATGTCATTAACCTTTTAGAGAGAATATGTAACTATAGTTCCCAAGTTGGACAACAAGCACATACCCGCATAGAGATGCAAAAAAAATCCCAAGCCCGAAGCCTGGTCTGAAAAAGCCAGGGCCTAAAGAGCCCGAAGCCTGGTCTGCGTCAGGCCTCAAAGACTGATAAGGCCAAAATTCCAAGCTTAGGCCCATCCCAGAAAAGACATATATGAAAAGGCCCGAAAAAACCGGCCTGAAAAAGCCCAATCAGGCCCCTTTTCAACCCTAAGCCCGTGCCTTTTTTCTCCCTAAACGGGTATGGTGGTTGTTGAAAGCTCATGGTGCTTGTTGAAACCCTACTTGAAGTAGGGTTTAAAAAAATTAGCTTATAAGACCATCTCCAACCCTAGCATTAAAAAAGCAGCAAACTTGGTGGGGCCATATAACCAAAAGTTGCTTCATCTCCAACCACACCACATATACGCCGCCTGAACAGGAACACAAATACGCCATTTCTTTTTGCCGACTGGTTGGAGTTTCCAAGCCTGCAAAATGGCATTCTTGGCGAACCGTTGGAGATACCCTAAACAACATACCAAACGGGGATTTTTTAATAAGCTCAAAAACTAAGGGGCTGTTTGGTTCGTAGTCCATCAAGTCCTATATGGATAAAGTCGTCTATGTGGATTAATCTGTCTATATAGACTGAAAAGGTTTTTGTTTCGGAGGATTTTTTCATAAATGGAAGGAACATGTTTTTTAATTGGGAATGGTAGGTTTAAAAAAACTTGGCTTTCTGCATAAAACTCCCCATACAAGCTTCCTAAATAAGCCACTTTCTACATCATTAAGCCACTACCATGAGTCCCATTAAGCTCATTAAGCTACTAACAAACAAACCCTAAGCTACCGCCTACCTCAAAGTCACCAAACATTCCCCAAATACTACTTCACAAAAAAGAAAACCAACATCAAATCAAAATGTTAATGAAGAAAGTTCTCACACCTCCTGTTCAATCGCTTCACCCACACTGCACGAAGCTGATACAACTCTAGCACAACCATTCTCCCCACCTGTCATTATTAATCCCATCATCTTATGCATTGTGATTACAGCCATCTTATCAGCTGGAAGCAAATCAAAATAAGGTGCATATGCGGCCTTATGCTTCCCTTTTCTACACAATTCTTGATCTTCACCAATCCTTTTACACAATGGCTCAAACCACCCAAGAAACAATGACTTCATATATGGCAAATTTGGTGCTAAATTCTTTTCACACATATCACTCAAAAGCTCCTTGTACTCATTAGCAGCTTGTTCCCATGCCTCTGTTTCAATCTTCACTTGCCGTCGTTTAAGTTTCAGATAATTCCAACTGCTGCCGGTTTTTGCCCTCTTTTGCCGCCACCAACCCCTAGTAGCTTGTCTTCTTTCTTGTTTCCACATTTCAGTCAGCAATTTTTGAACCTCATCACCGCCATTAACGTCCTCATCTGCATCCGTGGATGAAGAAGCAACAGCTTCCGCCATACTAGCATATCCTTTTGCACACAACTCGTTGAAATTGAAACTGAAACCAATACGATTTCCCCTCCCAATACCTCCGTCTGTAGTCAAAATTTGACCTATTTCGAATAGATTTCTTTCTGGGTGTGATTTAATTGACGAAGAACAATCGAAATCCATAGGTTTAAACGCTAATTTCTCGGAACGAACTGCGTTTCCGGAATACCCCCAAAAACTACTAAACTTGCAACGAAATGAGTGCGAATTTAGGGAAGAAGTTGGTGGGATTCTTGAAGAGAGTCGTCGAGAGATGTTTCGAAACATAATTTTTGGTTGCTTCGATGAATCTAACCGGAAAACTGTTGTGGGTTTGGAAGTAATTTGGGGAAAGTGGGATTGATCAAGTGATAAACCCAATAGAGTTTGGGATTGAGTGCTGAACATCAAACTGTAACTTGGAGATGATTTTTGTAAGAAAATAGATGAAAGAACGAGTGGATTGTTAGTAATTGGGGAAGTAATTTATTGTATACATGAATTGATTGAAGAACACAAGAGGGTTTGGACGGAAGACCAGGTTAAAACCCTCCATAAACCTTGTAGGAGCTGCGGTAGTATCGATTATCGAACCGACCTTTTCAAAACGACCAGGAAACACCATTTTTATTTTATGCAAATCGCATGAAAACCTACAAATTCGTTCATATTTTTTTTTTTTATAAAAAGTTGATTATCAGTAATTTCAACCGATTTAGATTCGTTTTAAAGAAACTAATATAAAGGGATGTTTATTTGACTCACTCAACTGCTAAGGTTAATACAAGCGTCCGAGATTAAACGTGTATTTCGAAACATGTCTTGTATTTGGACAAAATCACTCGTACCCTTGACTTGACGTTTGTCTACTAAGCTACCATGCTATTTTGTTTGATTTTTATTTTACATAATATTTTATTAAAGTATTTAGTTTGGTATTTTAGATGTCAAAAATTTAAATGTTTAGGTACTTTTATTTACATTTAAGGAATTAAAGTAGCATACACATAATATTTGGTCTCATTTTGTATAAAAAGTACACTTTATTCTTATTTTTTGTAACGTACTTTCAAAACTTTTATTTTGGTACCTAAGATGTAAAGCTTTAAACGTCTAAGTACTCGAATAAACCGGTTGAAAACTAATTTTAAATTAAAAAAAAAGACTAATTTTAGATTTAAAAAAAATTATGTCACTAACCATATCAGCAAATAATACTGAGTTGGATACCACATCAACATGATAACCGGTTAATACTTCAACCGAATACTTAAATGTTTAAAATTTTACATCTTGGATACAAAAATGAAAATTTTGAAAGTACGTTAGTCAAATATGAATCAAGTTATGAGATGGTTAGCTCAATGGTGTTTATTTAGGTCTCAAGGCAAAATTGTGTTTTTTAACACTGATTTTGTTCAAAAAAATCATAATCAACCAATATTTATATCTTCTGCTTATGTTATTAAGGTTTACAAAATGACAATGTATATACTATATAACTTAGTTACCCACACTGTATTATTAGTGTTCTTGTATTTTTCAAAAAAAAAAAAGATTAATATCGAGGGAGCCGATGGCTCCTTTATCAAATATTAAACTGATAAGAAAAGGAAAAATCTAATGTTTATATGACTTACCAAATTTACCCTTGAATGTTCAAAAGAATTTAACATTTGTCAACAAAAAGGACTTGTATTGTATAAATAACCAAAAATGGATTGAAATTGCAAAAAGAAATATTAAAAATTGCTTTTTTAAAACTAAGTTTATTAAATTACAGTTTTTATCGTTGTGGTTAAAAGTGTTTATGGGTTGGGTTGATTAGGTTGAAGATATTTGAACAACCCAACCCAATGGTTTCGGTTTGGAAAAATCTTAATCAAACCCAACCCAAACCAAAGTGCAACCCAACCCAACCCGTACGGGTTGGTCGGATTGATACTTTAATATATTAAAATATTCTTCTTCTAACCTTAAATATGTTATTTCTCTATTCATAATTTCTTTTTCATCATCGACCATTTGATACAACTTATCCATATTTCTTACGTATATCACATTCAGTTAATTTTATCAATTTACATATATATGTTCACAGTTACTGAACATATATATATATATATGAATAGATTGAAAATATGTGTATATGAAAAACATACATAATAGTGTAATTGTCTAATCTATATGTTAATAGAAATTCAACAATCATATTAAATCCAATAAATAAAAGGATATCGGGTTCATCGGGTTGGGTTCAAATAATAGTAACCCAATATCAATCCAATACCTACAGTTTGAAATTTTACAACTCGATCAAACATCGGGTTGAGTTATTTCGCATTGGGTTGGGTTGGGTTGATCGGGTTTTTGAACACCCCTACTTGTGGTTTACAATTTATTGTCTTTATAGTCCCCGTAATATATAACTTATTGATGTTTCCACCTCTCATACTTAAAGATAAACCACCAATAGAGTTAACCTCAGGAATAAAAACAACAAATTATAAACGTCGTCAATGAAAATTGTAATTTCAAAAACACATGTTTGAAATTTGCAATACTTCAAAAACCATACAGACGAAAAATTATAGTCTACTTTATAATTTATTACCAAATGCACAATAATAAACTGTATTTGTTCAGACAGCGAATGAAAATGAAAAAAAAAATGGAAATGGAAATTTCATTCCCCTAGTTTAACCTAGAATGAAAATTTGGACTAATGGAAAAATAAGTTATCATATCACATAAAACAAAACAGTTCTTTTTATTTTTCAACTCAATCAGTTACTGGTTAACATCTTCAACCAAACACCCCCCAAGTTTTCTTAATTTCATTAAAAACGATATTTGATTAATAGTCAAACATTCCGCATTGAATTTTAATTTAACCATAAAAAAGTTCATATACATTCACAATTCCGAGTTGCAAATATAGCATCATTCGAAACAATGGTACCTCCATTCAAACAACGATCAATCTCTTTAACCTGCAAATGCAATCAACATACGATCTCAAATGCGAGCCAAAAGCAAAACCGAAAACGCCACAACTTCAACTAGCTCCTAAAATGACACCCGACATCTTGCAACTCGAACCTAACTTCGGTATCATAAAAATACGACACTAAACCCACCGCTTCTTTGCACAGATAAACATCAACCGTCTAAGGGTATGTTTGTTAGCATTGATGGGACCCACAACCTATTCGGACATGACTGTTTAATAGTGGCTTAATAATATAGAAAGTGGCTTATTCAGTAAGATTCTTAAGGGGAGCTATATGCGGAAAGACAAGTTTATAACAGTTTTTGTTACAAACTTGCCTTTCCTAATTAAAACACATGCTCATTACATCTGTGAAAAACCCTCCCAATCTAATACAGACGAATCAATTCACATAGACAACTTTACTCATATAAGACTTGATGGAAAACCAATCAACCAGCCCTTAACTCTAGGGTTTAGGGTTTAAGCATACCTTTTGTCCTCCATGTTTGCATCCAGCGGGCGCGCTTAAACCTTCCAAGATTTCAAGAACATCAAGTACTCGAGAAAACCCATATTCTATATCACAATCGAATATCAGTACTACTAATTATCGTTCAAGATAACGTGAATCTAATTGCGTAACTATAATCACAGACACGCATATAATTCTAACTACGCGGCAACGATTATTTGTTTCGACAGAATCTATAAAGATACATCTGCCGATTTAAAATCAATTTGTGGAATAAAACAACACCGAGATTCAAATAACCAATCGAAAGAATAGAAGTAAACAGACAACCTCACTTGAGTCGCCTTCACGTTTCACAATCCCTCGACCCCCGTTGCTCCTGTCGGCCTGAAACAATTGATATTGCACAACACCGCTGCTCTCATCATGTCTCCAAACCTGCCATGTTTGTTTCAAACGTTCAACACACGGAATCTAGCCATTCGTAACACGGCAACGTTATCGGTTTTATAGGACACAAATAGACTGCTTAATAGGACTTAAGTTTACAGGACAATAAGTTGATATGACGTTTTTAGACATCCTAACAAAAAAAAAATTAAAAAACCCGTCCCTTTAGTCTTTTTAATGACATTATTGGAGAAAGTGTATTATAAAACCAAGTGTTTATAAGACAGTTCTCAAAAGTGTCATATAAAAAAGCCAATAAGACACTTTATTTCAAAAATGTCGTTAAAAATTTGTTAGGATGCCCAAATACATCCAAAATCCTATTATAACACTTCAATATAGAACCCATAATTGTTTGGTCCTATAAAACAGTCTATCAGGACATTCATACATATCTTACGTCCTATAAAGCCAACTTTATTGCAGTGCAAGGAATTAATTTAATTTAAATTAGATAAAGCTAACCGGACCGATCAATGCTGTTTCTTGCTTTCTCGGGTTGGTCAGAGGCGTTTGTTGACTTCTCGTCGTGTTCCAAATTCTTCTTTGACTTTTCTCGTCTGTCAACACTGGATCTTGATTTTTCTCTATAATCCGTGCTCGTGCTTGGTCTCGGCTTCTCTTGGCAGTCGCTACTGGGCCTCGAGTGGTCCTGCAGGTCTGTGCTCGGCCTCGGTTTCTCTCTACAATCTATACTAATCCGGGGTATCGTATCGTTATCCGTTAACGATCCCGACAATATTTTCAAACGCGCGGATTTCTCGACAGCCGATATGAACTTCTTAAGGTGCCTTATGTACTCCGGGTACAGCTCTAGATCGCAGTGATTGCCGCCTTTGATCCATAAGGGTTCGTACTTTTCTACACAAAGCTCCCAAAGCTGCTTACCGTGAGAATAGTCTACAACATCATCATCGGTTCCCTGCAATAACAAAAGATAACAATGACCATCAATTACATATGTATATATATACATATATATATATATATATAGGAACCTCCCCTCTAACATGGCATCAGAGTCGGGGTCTAACACAATCTAGGGGCTCGATACACTGTAGCCTCCTGGTAGCGTAACGTTTGTTTTAATAAATTTAAACAAGCCCAAAAACAGGGATACGAGCACCTACATGAATAACCAGAACAGGACACCGGACCGACGGTATCTTGTCAATGTTCTGCATCACAAGAAAATCGGTAAAACGGATGATGATGATTATGATGATCTAATAAACAGAAATAAACAGTATAAAGACTTGTTTCATTATTGTAACATTTAGAGAGTGTACATATACATATATATAATATATACACACACGACAACCACCTTTGGTGAGGTTTGAACCCTTTGACCTCCATGGACGTTGGAAACTACCGGTAACCCAGATACCGTTGGGCAAATGACCCTTTCGTAACTTCCAAAAACATAATATTGACGAAAAAGACCCACCTTGTATATGTCGAACCAATACGTTCGTTTCACAGGATACATGACTCTAAGTCCAGATAGAATCGGGCTGTGAAGCACAACGGCCCGTAATCTCGATAAACGTGATGCCAAATCTAGGGTCGGTCCACTACCAACAGATTGACCGTATAAGATCATGTCTTCTTCTTTCACACCATAAGTCTGTTCAAGACATCTATATGCAGCTTCTATATCGGCATACGTATTCTGCTCACTTGGCTATAAGAGATGATCAAACGTTCATAATTTAGCAAATCAATATCGAAATCCAGCAGATTTTCGGTTTATTTCAGACCATCATACCTTGCCTGAAGACTGCCCGTATCCGGTGTAGTCATACCTGCCCAAAATCAACAATTTCTATTATGAAATTGAGCTGAATTGCCATGCTTATAGGATAAGAAATCCAACTACAAAGGTAAATAAATACACACGCTATTAAAAGATCGGCTTTACAAGATGTCGAATATGTCTAACGGGCTGTTTGGTTGGTTTCCACCAAGTCCTCGATGGATAAAGTCGCTTGTGTGGATTAATCCGTCCGTATAGATCGTAAAAGTTTTTGTTTGGTTTGGTGAAAGGAGTGTGTTTTTAATTTGGGAAAAACTTGGGTTTCTGCATAAGGCTCCCCTAGAAGCTTACTGAATAAGCAACTTTCTATATCATCAAGCTACTACCAAAGAGTCGTGTATAGTTGATCGCATAAGCTTTGTGTCTCATTAAGCTGCTAACAAACAAGCCCTCAATGTGTTAATAGACTCTTTTATAGGACCTAAGTTTAGAAAACCAAACAATTATGTGTCCTGTATAAAGGTGTCAAAATAAGTCGGTACAATCCTTTTAGGCATGCCAACAATTTTTTTGGCGTAATTTTAAAAATATGTGTCATATCAGTCTTTTTATATGACATTTGAAAAAAGAAATTGCAATAAACAAGCGTCTAGTAAAAAAGACAATGTTACTTTCTCAAAAGTGTCCTATAAAAAAGTTAAAATGAATATTCATTTCAAAAATGTCCTAAAAACTTGTTAAAATACCCAAATACGACATAACATCGTGTCGTAACACTTTTATATAAAACACATAATTGTTTGGTTTCATAAACTAAAGCCCTATAAAACAGTCTATTAAAGCATCTGGACATTTATGACGTCCTATAAAGCCGATTTTGTTGCATAACACAACGGGAAAGGGTTATGCTGCTACAGAACTTCAACCATCAATCATCTTGTTTCAAAAGATCGAACTTTTGAGATCGATAGAACCGAACACAATTTCGAGCAATTTCTATCAAAATCACTAGGTTTTTACATCATCTTAAAGAATTCAGCTTAAAAAACACTAATGGAAAACCTGAGAATGATCCATTCAATATTCCCAAAATCAAACACCCAAATGATTCAGATCTCAATCAGAGACAGCTCAACCAGATTACTTATAACAATTACTGTTCTATAATTGCAGATTATGATAACAATTTAACCATTAAAACTGTAAAGATCATATGGTGAATTAAGACTAACCCCATTAAATTAACTCGAAGATGAAGGCTGAGTTCACAGAACAATTCATACATCTGACCCAGATCAGCGGCGTTGCCGTGAGAATAAAGCACCGTCAGCGACGCCACCGGATTCTTCACATACGCCGCCACAATCTCCGTCCCCCTTTTTGTCTTCAGCTTCAAAACATCGACGTTATCCCTTTCAGACACATCCGTCATCCTCCACTTCCCACCACCACCCGATTCATCCATCACCACCCTGTACGACGGCGGATTCGGCGGAAAAAACGCGAACTTCGCCGCCACGGACGACGTCATCGCCCCCATCGATCAAATTGAATCGTTTCACAACCAAGCCCTTTTACTAACACTAAAGCTCAAAAACCCATAAACAGATGGAGATTTGTGTGAATAATTTGATGAAATGGAGGTAGGGGTCTCTGTTGATTTGGACGTTGGTGTGTATATAAGAAATACACCATTAAATCCAATTCATTTCGTGGGTGAATTGAAAGGGGAAAACAATTACTGATTTGTTTTTGGTTGAAATATGGGGGTTTGATCGGAGACACACAGTGAGGGTGTTAGTGTGTGAGAGAGAGAAAGGGAAGCAATTCCGCCGTTAAAGAGGTAGGGCAGCACGTGTTGATTAAAGTCTCGAAAACTGATAAGGTGAAACCAGGTTGGACGGAGTGTCTGTGGTACTTCGATGACTCAGTGACACGTGTCGACCAAATGTATTTTTCAATTTTTTAAATTACATTTTTAAAGATTTTCCTTTAATAAATTCTCCAAAGTTTTTTTAAAAAGGCTAAATTTGAATAATTTTTTAAAATTTATTATTTATGAAAGAGAAATAATTTTTTATTTATTCTATCAGTGAAATTGTTGAAAATAAACGTTTAAAAAAATAATATTTTTATGAAATGTATTGGATATTTTAAAAATATAATTAATATAATAAACTGTAAAATAAAAATTTTGATAGAGATTAAAGTAACTTTTTTGGAGATATTGACATCTTACTTCTCCATTTTGACGAATTTGTTAGAGATACTATTAACACACGACAGTTTGGTTTCAAACCAATTTTAGGCTGTGAACTGAAAGACAAATGAGAGTGTGTCATATTATTTCTAACAGATTCTCTAAAATAAAGAAAAAATCCATTTTTTGTTTCAACAGATTCTCTAAAATTATCTCCAAAATAAAGAAAGTAAGAAATATAAAAGTTTTTCTTTCTAAATATGACAAAAAAATTATTATCGAGAGAAATATCTTTTAATATATTTTCACCAATATAAAACTTTGAAAATAAAATTTTAGAGAGATAAATAATATTTTAATATTATAATCAATGTTAGATTATCTAAAATGAGAAATCTATCGGAAATGAATGCGATTTTTAAAAAAATTTAACTTTTGTTTCTTCATTTTTGAGAAATTTTGGAGAAACTGTTGAAAATGCATGCATTTTTTTTTTATTTTGACTTTTAGTTTTCTATTTTAGAAAAATTTTGGGGTCTGTTGGAGATACCCTCACGTGTCTCGTATATTCACGAGTTATTTATAATGAAATTATATGATATTCATCATTAATGAGGTATAAATTATTATACATCATTAATGATCGTTATTTATCATGAATGTTGTATTATTATTCAGGTTCATCATGAATATTGTGTTATTATTCATTAATAATAGATTTTCATCATTCATAATGAATGTAAGCACCCGAGAAACATGTGTCACTCTTTTTGTCCTCTGATTCAAACCTAAATAATCAATTTACACCCAAACTTTTCTCTTAATATATATTATTTATAAGTTTTACGCACTAGATATTGTTTTTATTTATAAATTTAAATTCTTAATTTACAATCATGCACTTGTTATTTTCTATAATTTCATATGTATGATTTATAAAAAACAATTAATAAATACGTTTAAATATATACATATACATATATATATATATATATGTGTGTGTGTGTGCAGATAAGATCTATTTCAAATACAATCATGTCTATTTATAAATCAATGCAATACCATAAGACCGAATCCAGAACCTCTTTTGTTATTTGGACAACGTCATCAACCTTTTTACTAAATTCAATATGATATAAAGATAAAATGGATATTTTTGTAAATTCGTGCAATTTTTTAAAAGTGTGAAAAAAATACAAACTAATAATTTAAATGATATAAAAAAGCAAGTAAAAATAGGTATAATTATCATATGTTTGTATTTATTTTTTCATTAAAATCATAAAATATTAAAAAATTATACAAGAAAAACCTAACGCTTTAAATAATATTGGTAAAATATTAATTTGATATCAAATAATGGCATTAAATGATTGAAAGTATCGTCATCATTATTTCTACTTTCATTACGTCGTTCAAATATGATTCACAAAATGAAATTATTTATTTGTTTAAAAATAAATGCGATATGAATCAAATAATTGATGCATTAATTACTAATTAAATATCTAATAAGAATAAAAAATAAATAAAATTTTAGTTTAGAATTAAGTGTTATATATATATATATATCTATACTATCTTATAATGCATTTGGCTAAAACTCTTAAACTCTTAATCTCTTAAACTCTTAAAAACAACTTTTATTGCTTTAAGTACAACCGACTAAAGCATACTATCAATCCCTAAACCTAATTCAACCGATTTTGGTGAAATCCCTAACCCAAATTCGATTTCATCTCAAAATCTCTCCTATCCCTAAACCATCGCCAATCTCCCTAAATCCGTATAACAGACTTTGATGAAATCCCTAACCCAAATTCGATTTATCAAATCTCTCCTATCCCTAAACCATCGCCAACAGATTGTGATGAAATCGCTAACCCAAATTCCCCCAAAATCGATCTCATCTCAAAACTCTCTCCTATCCCTAAACCCAAATCGATTTCATCGCCAACAGACTTTGATGAAAACCCAAACCCAAATTCGATTTCATCGGTTCCAACAGAGATGCATATATATTTCATCCATATTTTCAATCTATTAGCGTATGTCATCCTCAACAAACTTCAAACAGAGGAGGTAATCTATTTTTCTCATATTTTTGCAGGGTTCCGATTCATTGAAGATAAGACACACAGCAGGTAGGGTTTTTGTAATTTCTTGTTGAAGGTAAAACCATTTCGACTTTTGTTGATGAACAATCGTAATTGTGTTGCAGTCGTAACTGGGTCGATGTCAAATATTCCTTTTTTTCTTACTGGGTTTCGATTCATTAATGATAAGAACATACTATGATCTTAGGTCTATTGGGTCGATTTTGGGTAATTTAATGGCATTTTTGCCTTCAGTCTCATTAAATATATGGATATCAACACAAATGAAGAATGTATAAATGTAAGAAATCAGCCATTTAGGTATTAAGTATCAGTCCTGTTTCAGCCGTATGTATTCGGTTCAACAAATTTGTTGTATTTTCATAGGTTGGAAAGTAAAAACGTAAATTAATTACACCGTATTCCATACAAAAAAAATGATAAGTCCGTAAAATGATAGTCTCAAAAACAATCTTCAATGCATAAGATGATGCTACTTCTTTATGCATAAAGTCTTAAAAACAATAATTTATGCCTCATGTACAAGTTAACAGTGCTACATTCACACTCCTCTGAGAAGATTATCTTCCCAAGACAACTCTCATTGCTCCAAATGTTCTCATAAAAGTTGGGTCTTTTGGAAGTGGCAGTTTCTCATAAAAGGTGAATCCCTTTGGTAACCTTAATCCTGAATGTGGGGTTCTTCATCACCTAATAGCAGAGACAAAAGAAAATCCCCTCATCCTCAATTCAACCCCATTACTGTATGTATCCCTCTATTTTATTGCAGAAATTTAAATTTTTTTGAATGTGTTTTGACAAGTTTGTTGGTTCTTGATTGGTTGTAGAATGGTAAAAGAGAAGAAAGAAATGATGAAAAGAAACAGAGAATTGAAGCCAATTGAAGGGGGAATCAAATGGAAAAACAAGCAAAAGAGAATTCTATTGATAGTGGAGGAGGAGGTCCTACTAAAGACAACAACTACATTCATATGAGAGCCAAAAGAGGTCAGACTACAAACAGTCACAGCCTTGCAGAAATGGTATAAACAAGTATTGTCCATTTCCATTACAAACTTTTTAGAATGATCAAATTCATAGGGGTTTGATTTCATCCATTCCATTTAGGTTCGGAGAGAAAGGATCAGCGAGAGAATGAAACTGCTTCAATAACTTGTTCCTGGCTGCAATAAGGTATTATTCTCTTTCAATTCTATTTTTTATAAGTCTGTTTGTCTGATCAGATGGATGTTGTACATAGATGCAGTTTATATCTCCGTAGCAGACACAATATATTCATTAGAATTTCAAAAACAATAAACTAGAAAACAAAAGATAAACGAACCGGATAAAGGCCTTCATAATATTTTTCAACTGGTACATCAAATCTTTGGATTCTTAATTCTCCTTTTGATGGAGCCGGATTTTAGTTAAGAAAAACATCTCAATTTTACAAACAGATTTCCAATGTCGTTTGAAGTACAATGCATGATTTTGGTGGTTTTTTAGTTAAGTTATTTTCATTGAAAATGGCTTCTACATTGATATTTCACTTCTGTCTACTTAAAAGTTAAAAGATTCCTGAAATTATCAAAATATGTTTTGTGTGTGTTCCAATAACATTGTCCCCTCTATATATTCCCTCCACTTTCACTTGCGTCCATCTTATTATACAGTTGGTATTTTTGGAAAAAGGTGACGGAACCCGTAGGAAAACTTTATTCATTATACAGTTGATTTGAGTATTTTTTTTATCTTCCTAGAATCTAATGGTATATCTATCTGATTATTTAAGGAAGTACGAAAAAATTAGTTCTCCATGTGTTGAGGACTTCTGTTTCATCACAGACAGCACCTACACTAGACAAGAGGTACATTCACTTACTGCTACTACTATAGATTTACTTTAATACTTCTAGCATATGACAATATAAGCTTAGGTAGGTCTTGTAAATGAGGCAAGAGATATTGAGCATTATGAATACCAAATTGTGTAAGTCTAAAGGCTAACGACTACCTTTTACTTATCAGGTACCGGACATGTAGTGTCAAGTTCTGGACATATTGAGCTTTCATCTTTTTGTTCCAAATGTAAAAAGTTCCTTAGGTAAAAAACAACACTTCCACTCTATGTTAGAAACATAGAGTGGAAGTGTTTTATCATTTGCAAATGTCTAAAGGCTTATGATGTTTTATCATTTGCAGAGAGAGGAACATTGGAATTGAAATACCAGAAACTGTACGAGCCATTGTATTCAAAGGTATATGAGTTTTCTTATGTCTGGTCATTGTCGGATTGACATATGGTCATTGTCCTGTTACTGTGTTTACATTGCATGTTGCATTTGTAGGCTGTTCTTTTTTAAAATTAATGGGATGGGGAGGGATATAGGTCAGCAAAATCATTTATTCGTGGGATCTTTAGTTTGTTTGACTATGCGGGCTACTTGCTTGCCTAATGAAATTTTCAGAAAATTTACCTTTTTAGCATCCCATTTCTCATGATGTCACTTCCAAGTGCCACATCTTACAATGGGAGGGGAAGAAGATTGGTGAACTATGAGAATGAATAAGAGAACCGAAGAAGTAATAGGCAGTTTTGAAAAGTACAAACAGATCTAAGGGGCCGTTTACTAAACACTTACTTGATAAGTACTTACCGGATAAATTTCCTCATCGGATGAACATGAGGAGGGTCAAGAATCTTACCGGGGAAGGGCAATGAGAATGATGGAGAGTCTTACCCGGTAAGTGATGATGACGACTCTTACCCACTAAATTTTTGCATTCAATATGTTTTGATATATTAAATC
>NC_037534.1:2772265-2773939 GCF_001531365.2 Cynara cardunculus var. scolymus | reverse complement strand
CAATTTCAAATATAAATGTTTATTCGTAATTGGTATGCTCGATTACATTTATTTAAAATTTACATCCCGCCGCATTGCGCGGGTACACAACTAGTATATATATATATATATATAGGGGTCTAATCAAATGAGAACTGATTAGTTTGTGGTAAATGTGAGGTCCAATTTCAACCACAAATTAATAGATAAATTAGAAAATTTTTAATTTTGGTAATTTTTAATTAAAATTTTAATGTAAGGGTATTTTAGGTATTTTCTCTCCTATCTCCTCTCTTCTCTCTCCGTCCCCCGGCGACCGTCTTCCGGTGATACCACAGTGATATCACAATGCATCATATATGTGATTGGGTATTACACTGTGGTCGTTTGTGCGATCGATCGGATATGTAACACAGTAGTATCACAATCCATCTTATATGTGCTTGAGTATCACATTGTGGTATCACCGGAGGACGGTGGCCGGAAGAGGGGGACGGAGAGAGGAGAGAAAATACCTAAAATGTCATTGCATTAAAATTTTAATTCAAAATTACCAAATTTATGAATTTCATAATTTATCTATTGATTTGTGGTTGAGATTGGATCTCACGGTTACCACAAACTAGTCAATCTTCCTTGAATGGACCCCTATATATATACACAGGCGAAATATCATGTGAGGAGGAGAGTTAAGATGAGAAATGTAAGAAGGGATGTGGACCCTTGATCACTTTTAATCTCAAACTCATCCATGAATTTCGCTTTGATATGAGGATTGATTCGGTGTATCTCATCTTAATGTACATCTAAGGGTAAAGATCCCTTATTATGTTTCTCACATTAACTCTCTTATATATGTGGTTTATTTTGCAACATATTCTATTTGTACAACCAATGCAACCTTATCTTAAGTTTACAGTCAACATTTGATGGGGTGGAAAATGTAGGTATATTTTATCAATTAAAAAGGACTAAAAAAAGACATGTACAAACTACATAAGTTACTCTATCTCCAACAGTCCATTCTAAGGTTCTTATTAGACACTGGAATTCTGTAAAATAAAATAAACGGACGGTTGAGGTTAGAGTTGTATTGATTGTACAAATGTGATAAGTTGTATTTATACCGTGTTCTATGTATGTGTATCTATATAGAGTTTGGTTACATTGAGAATAGAAATTATAATGAGAAAAATAAGAAGAGATCTCCACCATTTAATCAATCATAATTGAATATCAACAGTAATGAAATGCACCAGATCAATTTTCTTATCAAGCACAATTCATGGGGTGGAGGTGAGATTAAAAGTCACCAAAGATCCAAATCTTTTCTTACATTAATTCTCATATTAACTTCTATTCTCACACAATACTTCGTCTCTTCAAAGACGAATCTAATCATTTGAGAAACTCATGTAATGTGATAACTGTGAAAATTTATTATCACATTGTTTCATATATTTTTTCCAACAAAACCTACAATTTAATATATTGATTAACATATATCTATACTATCTTATAATGCATTTGGCTAAAACTCTTAAACTCTTAATCTCTTAAACTCTTAAAAACAACTTTTATTGCTTTAAGTACAACCGACTAAAGCATACTATCAATCCCTAAACCTAATTCAACCGATTTTGGTGAAATCCCTAACCCAAATTCGATTTCATCTCAAAATCTCTCCTATCCCTA
>NC_037534.1:2700026-2772165 GCF_001531365.2 Cynara cardunculus var. scolymus | reverse complement strand
AGACCAGACACATAGTGATGCTATTAGGGGTCGTTTACCTAAACACTTACCTGGTAAGCACTTACCGGTAAAATTCAACACTATCGCTTACTTACCGGGTAAGATTTTATTCACTGAAATGCATTGTGTGCAACAATTTATCCCGGTAAGCGCTAACCTTGGTAAGAGTCCTCCTCCTCACTTACCGGGTAAGACACTCGATTACTGTCTTTGCTCTTACCGGGTAAGATTCTTATTCTTTGTCATATTCATCCGGTAAAGTAAAGTGATTTGGTAAATGCTTACCCGAATAAGCGTTTGGTAAACGGCACCTAACATACTTTCTATATAATTTAACCCTGCTTTTCATATATGATTCCCCTCTTTTTTCTGTGCATAAGAACCAAATTTATTATTTTTCATTTTTTTTTTCCAGAAAAGGGTGTCCCTGATTTTTGGCTAACTGCAATAAAGACCCATGAAATATTGGCAGAAGAGGTAGGAATCCTGTTAATGATGATTTGTATGTTTGTTGTATGCTTTGTCATGATTATGGTTTTTAGTTCTGTACTTGCTGATTTTGATTTTGGTTCTATCATCAGATCTCTGATGATTATCTCAGGGTGATAGTTCCAAAAAGAAATCTTCCACAATCTGTTTACTAAAATGTTGTCTGTAAGTGAAACACTTTTGGTATCGTTGACGTGATTTTGGGTAGTAATATGTATCGCTTACACATATTAAAATGCTATGTACAAATCAGATCTCATTTCTATTCGACAAACCATTTGAAACTGTCTTTTTCATTTTAACATTTTATTATGTTGTCTTGCCTAAACTTAATAATATATGCAAGCCATTTTCCAAAAGAACCTCATGTACTTGGCTGGTGGTGTTGATGCTCAACCACCGCCAACCTCAAGTGAGTTCTAACATGCAATTTAAATTTCGATCCAAATGTTTGTGTTCTTGATTTAGCTTACTTCCAAGGTGGTGCTAGGAAAACAGTTACATGCAACAACCGAGTAACATCAGCCTGCAGTCAATAAGGTGGTGCTTCTATTACAAAACTTCCATTCAAGATTAATAGCCTTTGAAACCTATATCAAAGAGTAAAAATGGAAGGTGCTTTTTTAGATTTAGGAGACCGTTTACCAAACGATTATCAACTCACTTACCTTACCCCGTGACCGTTGCAAGCACGGAGAAGACTCTTACCCAACATATGGAACAAAGAAACATATTGAATATAAAACTAATTGATTTGTTGATCAACTTTATATTCATCCAGAAATTATGTCATTCAAAGTTTTAAATTGAAAAGAGAAAACAATTTCCCGTTTAATTTAGCTTTTGCTATGACAATCAATGATGTTTAGTGTGTGACAATTTCAAATATAAATGTTTATTCGTAATTGGTATGCTCGATTACATTTATTTAAAATTTACATCCCGCCGCATTGCGCGGGTACACAACTAGTTTGTTTTATAATGTATTTGTTTCATAAGTATTTGGTTTATATTTAAACAAATATATATTAATCAATACACTAAATCTAAACTGTAGATAAACAAATATAATATAAATAACACATAATACACCATTTTATAAAATTATCACAACCTTAAGAATTTTCAAATAAAATTTAAAAAAAATACCATCGAATATATTTCCCATTTATTCGTAAAAGTTATAGGGGTGGTGCGGGGTGGGGGGGTGAGGGGTTAGATTTGACCGTTCAACGGCTCCAATGATTGAGTGTTGTCTCGTTGTTTGTTTTGGCCAGGAGTCGACGAGTCCACCGTTTCTGTTTTCACCCGATTATATAAATTAAGTTACAATTTTAGTCCCTATAGTTTAAAAGAAATTGCTAATTTTATTTTTATGATTTGTTTATTACATTAACGATAACTGTGATTTGCAAATCGTTACGGATTCGGTTCCTTTAAATAACACCGTCAATTTCTTTAATTAAACGTCTCTCATGTGAATGAGGATATTTTAGTAATTTTAGCAACTTGTTTAATAAAGAAAAAGAAAAAAGTTAAAATCTTTTCCTGTCGGCCCCCTCCCTCTCCCTTTTAATGACTGTTGTAACGAATGGGCGTTTTTGTTTATGGGTTTTACGTATATGAGCATGATTTAACCCTTTTCGTGAAATAACGTGAAGTTTCAATATCTTTTTTCAAAAACGTGCAATTGGTTCTTGGTGAATGTTAATGAAAATTCTTGCAGACGATGGTCGTTTTTTAGCATGTTAAACGTGCGATTTTAAATTGTTCAGGGCTTTTCATCAATGAATATAAAACTGCAGCCCATCTCAGTTCCTCTCTAATTTTTACCAGAAGACAAAAGTAATACGCCTCATCATCGTCTTTGTAATTTGCATGTACGTATTTTGATGTTATGATATCTGATTTAATCACTTTCCTTGTTAAACTGTTAGTATCAGTTAGAGTTTGTTCTATTAGTTACTCATTTGCTTTAGTAGTTTAATTCTTCATGGTTCTTGATATTGTCCTTTGCTCGACCCTATTAATTGCACGATTTGACATGTTACGTTTAATTTATTTGTTTACAAATTGGATTAAACAGGTTTAATGGATTGACGATTTTTTGTACGACCCTAATCTTGGGGTTGTTTGTTTACTTCTTAATAGTTCCATTAAGAGGCAACATTTGAATCGTTAAGAGATGAATCTTGTTTGACAAAAAAAAGTCTGATTCTTAATGGTTCTAAAACCCTCTGAATGATTTTGTATCATGAATCTTTCTTAACCATTAAGAGCCCTAATTTCATTGTACACAATTACCAAACAATTATATTTCATTTTGTATTATATCATGAGAGCCTCTTAATCATTTTGACCACTTAATCAGCATCAAACCTTTCAGCAATTGCAAAACAACCCTTTATACTAATTTTATATATCATTCTCTTGATTTTAACTTATTCAACTATATATCTTATTAATTAAGCCCAATGGTGAGAAAATGAGTGTTAAAAAAGACAAATTTAAGTCCACAAAAAGAAGGCTTATCCAACCAGCCAGCCATGTAAAGTACAATAGAGGAAAAAACGCTGTCAAAGATAAGGATTGATCAATGCCACTTGTCACAATCACATGGTGCATGCATACTTGGCTCGTACACACCCTATCAGAGCCCGGCACAAACCAACAAGCTATAATGATGAAAAATTGATTGCCAATATAATTTATTGTCTATTCATTTTTGAAACCGATGGCCGTTTATCAAACATTTATTTAATATGTATATATGTTAAAATTTAATACTATTATATACTTATCAGGTAAAATTTGGATCAATTAAAACGATATCACATGTAGCAATTTATCCCGTAAGTGCTAACCGTGGTAGGAATCGTCACCATCATTTACCAGATAAGATTCTTAGTTCTTGTCATATTCATCCGGTAAGATATGTGACTTGTTAAGTGCTTAACCGGATAAACGTTTAGTAAACAACTTCTGAATTTTTATTTTAGCTAGAATTTATGTAAATGTCTTATTTATTTATGTATATCTTATTTTTAGATTAAAAAAACAAGTATTCTTTTTACAAATACATATTTTTATTCAAGTTTTTTTTTACGTAAATATGGATCCTTACATAAATTTGTATAATGATTTTTTTCAACCTGAAAATCGAGTTTAGACAAATCTATAAGGTATTTACGTAAATTGGACTAAAACGAGAATTTGATCGGAAAAATGGCTAAAAAGTGATTTTTTTTCTCGGAAAATTGGTGATTTTGGTCAATTTTCCTATAATTGCACTTGACCCCCTTTGATTTTAATTGGATTTACATAAGTGGTCCCCAATAGTTTTTGTGAATGTGTTGGGGGCTCCACATAAGTTTCCATCACTCTTAATTAACGACAACATTCATTCCCTATCCTTCTCCTGAATCCCATTAGAAATGGACTACTCTTAGTTACAAGCCCCACTTCCCTTTTCCTTCCAAAAACCCACTTTCAAACATTTATTATTTATATAATAATATTCAAAAAAATATTAACGTATAAAAAAACAATATTTTTTAGCAACGGTGGGTTTCCAAGTCAGTTTATATGCATCGACTAATCTTTCGGACGACCACGAACGACCTGGATTGATCGCAAATGAACCTTCAAGGCCACAACGTTGTTAGTTATAAAAGCTGAAAATCGGGGGTAAAACTAGTAAATTTTTTAAAAGTAGAAGACGTTGTAAACTTACACTTTTGCACCTGAAATGCAACCAGATTGGGCTTTTAGAACGTTTAAAAAATGTTTAATCGACATAATAACATATTTTATATTATAGTCATCGCCATCGCCATCTTCGCTGTTACCGCCACCGCTATCACTATAGTCATCTCCACCGTCCCCACCGCCGCTGCCATCGACACCACCATCGTCTTCACCCCACCACTACCGTTATTATTTATATTCAACAAAGCAAACAAACAGTTTCAAATTCTTTGACAGATTCCATTTTAAATACCGTCAATCAAATGCATGATCGAACCTAATTAAATTATCTTCTAATTCATTTGATAGATCCCATTACGTGAACCAAATACCACCTTATATTTGGGAAATTCGTGACATCCCTCTGGTAACTGAGCTACACATCAAAGACACTATAAATATATCATCAACTACAATTAAATTGAAATAAGTAACAAATATTTATCGTGTAAATATTGTTTTTGTCGATATATAAAACGGATTTATTGTATTATGATCAAATTTAACTGAATATTGATAATTAAGATGTAGGCATTTTATGTTTACATAAATAATAAGTCTGAAAATATATACAACTGATATAACACAAGGTTTGTTAGATATCAACGGTTATTGATTGAATGTATACTGGATTATCATTTGGCGTCCTATAAACACATAACTTTTGTTATAGGACTCTGTTTCAGGCTCATAATACGTCAATTCAAAGCTTGAAAGAAGGAGCACGCCTTGGGTGGTACCCTAAAAACATCATTTGTACATGTTTACATACACTTTAATTTGTGTTTTTTTTGCTATGTTTTTAATTTCTGGTTTGGGCTTTATAGGCCCATCTTCTTTTCTAGACCCATTCTCTTATTTATATGTTAACGGTGTAAGTTAGACGACTAACTTCGTTTTTCATCCCAAATTTAAGTTCACGGTGAACTCGACTTTAGTCGTTATTCATTGAATCAATAAAAAGATTGTTTCCAGGTATTCACAACTCAATGGGTTTGATCTGTGTTTGATTTTTATAATGTTGCATCAGCCATCAGAGGCCTTGCCCTTACATGGGGGGCGCAACCCTTTGACGCTCGTCTAGTAACGATATAAAGTGATAGATGCAACATTTAGGAGGTAAGTTAGTTTACGTTGAACTTGTGATCTAATGTGAGTAAGTCCGTACCTGAAGCAAGGAGAAGAGGACACAAAAGGTAAATAAGGCATGATGCAAGAGCCTTGATAACCACAATACAACCACGTGTCAACTTGTCCTTTAAGGAGACAAAACCAAGTTTCTGACCAACTTCATTAATTAATTTATTAATTATATTTTATTTATATATAATCAAGCCTTTCATGTGTTTTGCGTTCTTTGATGAATATATATAAATATATATATATAGCGACTTCACACACACAAAAACACACAGTTATCGAGATGGGTGGTGCATGGTGGTCGTACAAACATGTCACTTGCATTGACTTGAAAGATACGCCCATTCAAAAAAAAAAAAAAACACACTCTCTCTCTCACACACGTATGTATATAAGAGAAAGTAAATTGACTCGAATGATATATCTACATTTAAACTGTAATCTAATTATTTTTCTTACGAGTTTTATCTTTTCACGTCTTTCGAAATCACATGAGTTTTCGTTTGAACCCTTCCTCTCCATATATATATATATATATATATATATTCTTTTTTGAAATATATAATACTTATATGCATCAATTACTCACACATGTTCACTTTTGATCGGGTTTGAATCAGGGACGGACCCAGAGGGGTAGTTGAGGTGGCACGTATTGTTTCTCCGGTAAAAAAGTTAGGTTCGTGATAGATGCAACCGCGTTGTTTTAGAAAATGCAACCGTTTTATATGGTGTCACCGTATCCAAAAATTCTTGGATACTTAGCATATTTTTAGGTTGCACTCCATATATCGATAAGGTAAATGCCAGTAGGTCAATGACACTTTCATAGCTTAGCTGTTTAAAGAATATATAAATGTGATACGAGTGTATACAAAACAAGAAAGAGCAAGCATATTCAAAGTTTGATGGGGATGCATGCTTTCTTTAATTGGAAAGCTATCCATGCTTGGACTTTCTTTCCAACATCTTCTGGATTAATTGTATTGAGTTTACCTTTACAACTCACTATAAACTTCATAAATTGCTTAAGGGGGGCGATTGCTATATATATATATATAGGGAATGATTCAAAGGAGAACACTATCATTTTATGAGAATGCGAGAACACATTTTTATTATAGACAATCACATGTGATAATATTATTCCATCATATATGACACATATATGATACTAAATCAAAGACGCAGGTGATTTTCGATGCGATCTTGGTTGCGGGCCAAGTCGGCTTTTACACCACCAAGTCCCTTCACAAGTATTATCACAAGTGATAAGGCTATTGTTAATGAGATACTATGTATAATTCATCAAGACCATCACATACGATGCTAAATCATAGACGCATACATCCTTTGGCGTGACCTAAGTTGTAGAACACGTCGTCCGCACATCACATGGTCTCCTCACGCATATTATCACATGTGATAAGGGTGTTTTCGCGTTCTCATAATTAACACAAATATATATGATATAAATATTATATATATACATACATATACATATATATATATATATACCAAACAAATCATGCATGGGAAAACTAAAATGTAATTTGAAATGATGTCAGAAACTAAGTAAAATAGAAGTTTGATCAGAAAATAAGTATGGTAAGGTGGGTATGATTCAAGATTGATAATCGAATCTCTGACTAATCACCATTGCCTTCATTCACCCCTTTTTCTATTCAATCTTTTCGTACTTTCCATGTGTTCTTCATTTCTCATGCTTTTTTCTTAATCAACCATCCCTTTATATTCCATCTTCACATTCTTTTATAAATGTAATCAACAATGAAAATGAAATGAAATGTGATACATAAGCCAAGATAATGAAAAGTATGTTTTTTGTACATAAACAAAAACAAAGTTTATTAAACAACAAAAACGAGAACAAGAAGAGGGTGGTCCGGATCCGTAAGATGCGGGAACCAAGATCAAAGGCGGAAAAAACCACAAGAAAAGCAAACAACATCGATTAGCCAATGAAATACGAGCATAAAAGAATACAAACAGGGACCAGAAGTTAAGGAACCCGAACAAAATAATAACATAAAGATGACCAAAATTAACATATAAAAGAATCTTCGATCACCCGTCTTAACGGTTCAACCAATCAGTGCATGCAATCATGAAAGTTTTTGGTTCTCGTAGAAATCTACGTATACAATGCTAACTACATTTGAACCAAATTAGGATTGGTGCTCCTTAGCAAAAACAACTCTGTACTTTGTGAATCTCCATAACATATATAATAGAAAAAACACATCTTCATCATCTTTGGTGAGGTTTGAACCTCTGATTTTCTAGGAGACTAAAGACTACAATACTCTATAGAACAAAGTCACTTTGGTTACAAGAAATTCTTTATAATCAAATAAAACTTTGATTTTAAAATGCTTCATGTTATTAATTAACAAGTGGGAAAACAAGATCTTTTAATATTTTACAGATTTTCGTGAATATCAAGTCTTTCAAAGGTGTGCAGATTTCAAGAAGACATATATTTTAGTGAAGACCATGTTGGAACCCTAGCTAGGTTTGACTGTGGTGCGTGCTTTGAATCGTCTATAAAACCCCACATGCTCTTCTCCATATCTCTCTTTAACCGTCTTATATTATAATCTTGGGCAGTAAAGAAATCCTAGCAGCTACCTACAAAGAAACTATTACTTAACAATGGTGTTCATGAGATTTGATGAAGGCTTCATAGTAGTAGCTCTTCTCCTTGTTTCATTTGGACTCCAAAATCTTTCCATACATGCATATGCTGATCATCACCAAGGTCCTTATAACTCTCTCTCTCTCTCTCTCTCTATATATATATATATATGTATGTATGTATGTACTGATCAATGATGACTCTGTCTCTTTCTGATGACTTGTCTCTTTCTGTGCTAGAAAGGAGATTAATGGGAGTAAACTCAGCCAAAGGAACTCAGGAAACTGATGGATCTTTTGATCAGAAGGTAGTTTTTTCTAGCTACTCCCTAAAAGCTATCATCATCAACAGTTAAAACCTAATGATTCCTAATAGGGGTCTGAAACTAGTGACTGAATTGATCAAGACTTTCTATATACTAACATAGTGTGTCAATATTCTTATTGTTGGACCTTATCATCAATCTTTTTCTGGGTTTGTCACATTTTATAGACTTATTGCATTCAAAACTCCTGAGCTGCAGGTGATCATATATATATATATATATATATATATGCTCAAAAGGGTTTCCTTTCTGAACCTAACCCTATATATACATATGAATATAATTATGTATTTAATGATTATTAATTTGAGCAGAAAGTTGTTTCTGGGATGGGATCAAAAGAAGTGATGAGAATGGGAGGAAGGAAAATGGGAATGATGTTGAAGAAAGAAGATGGAGAAATGGTTTCAAGATCATCAAGAAGCACTTCAGCAGGTGATGATGCCCAGAAGTTGAATGTGGAAGCAGGTTTTGTTGCTTTCACTGCTGATTATCATGTGCCAAAACACCACCCTCCTAGGAATAATTGATACACAGGCAATAATATATTACTGCAATTGTGTATATATATACATATATATTATATATATTTCTTAATTTAATTATAATTAAATCACATATCCCTCTTAATTAATTAATATTATATGTAATACATTTTCTTTAATTAAAACCACATATTCTAAGCCTAAAAATGCAGTTATTTGACCTTCAAAGTCATACTTTTTGAATTTGGATAGAATATTATGGTAACCCAGTAATTTAATTAACTTTTTATAATGATTTTAGCATTAAAAGATTTGTTAATTTTGGGTCAATTATAAGCTTCATTGAAGTGTAATATTATATGGGAAATTGACATACTTTGGTTGTATTTTGATGAACAGATATCAATGCTGCAAAGGAAGGACCACAAGATTTCTTGAATAACCAAGTAATTCATCATTTCATATCCCCTCTCCTTCGTTAATATGGACGAGCACGTGAATTTAGAGACGTGCCCACTCTCGTTATAATCTTATATCGTCTTTTAATGATGTTTTTAGTTCATCCGTGACACGAATCTTGTGCATTCACGTGCACATATATCTTAGAATACACACACACACACACACATATATATATATATATATATATATATGATACATTATTAACACATATTAATTACTTTGTTCGTTGCAGGGACAAGAAAATACATCGGAGAGGATGACAATAAACCCTAGCCAAAGCTCGCAAAAAGTCGCAAGTTCCAAAAGTTTTAACACAAACAAGATCTTTCCAGAAGAAGATACGGGCGATGAATGGAAAAGGCTACTTGAAGATGCTGACAAAAAGGTTATGCAAATGATGCGAAGGGATTACAGTGGCATGAGGAGGCCTCGTCGGAAGCCTCCAATCAACAACCACGAGCCCAGAAACTGACTATAACCGAATAGCGGTTTGGTTCAGTATGTGATTTTGAACTTCAAGAAAGAAAAATAAGCCAAAAAAAGAGTTAGGTTTAGGCTCACAATTTTGGTCCTCTATAGAAGTGAAGTCCCCTAACATATATAGATAGTGTTAACAAGTAGCAAAACCCAAGATGGTATTATTTTTCTTTTTGGGTGTTTGTATTTATTTGTTTTTTTTTAATAGAAGGGTCAGGAAGAGACTAATAAAAGGGTTTGCTAATCATACATAAAGGTTTGTTAGCTTAGTTATGTGAGATCATGTAGTACTCTATGCTTTGAAAGTTGTATTTTATGGGTGTGTTTGATACATAAAACATGACGGAACAGAATAAGACGAAGTTGTCACTACAATAAAATTGGGTTTATAGGACACCCCTAATCTCTAAGTGTCTCAGTAGACCGCTTTATAAGACTTAATTTATAGGACTAAAATATAAAGCGTCCTATCTAAATGTGTTGTAATAAGTTTATATGACGTTTTTGGGCGTTTTAACAAGTTTTTTTAGGACATTTTTAATACAAAGTGTCGCATTAGCAACTTTATAGGACACTTTTGAGAAAATGTCCTATAAACTCATTTTTTATAGGACACTTGTTTTTATAGGACAATTTTTCAAATAGTGTCCTATAAAGTTACTAATGAGACGTTTTATATTAAAAGTGTAATAAAAAACTTATTTATTATAACACCTTTAAATATGACACTTTATTTTTTTAGTCCTATAAATTAAGTCCTATAAAGAGGTCTATTAGGACGCTTAAAAATTGGAAGTGTTCTTTAAACCCGATTTCGTTGTAGTGTGTCTTGTATTGCCTTTGACTAACATACAATTTTTTTTAATAAACTCGAAAATAAGCAAACTTATGCTTATCAAACAAGACCTTTGAGTTGCCATATGGTCGAGCCTTGGTCGTATGAGGGAACCTATAATGCTTGACTTGGGTTTTGTCAAGCTGAATACGATATATGATTTGTGTATGTTCAGTGTCACGAGTACGTGGGATGGAAGGATTATTACGTTTTGCATACCGGGAAATAATCGGGCATGGTCTTCTTACGGATATCTCATCTTTGATGGTTGCACCATCGGAGTTTGATGAATCTAGTCGGATATTGCGTAGATAAAGGACAACGAATGTTAATATATGAATACATGAGTAATGGAAGCTTGGCAAGTTTTGTATATAGTACGTCAAGAATCATTCGTCTCTTGTTGCTTTGACTCGTTCCAGTTACTCCCTTCGTCCGACAACAAATGTGTGGGATGAAAAACATACAATTTTAGAAATATGTAATAATTTACACTTTTTGATTAAGTAAAGTGACAATTTTACCCTTGATAACAAACGGAGTAATGAATATTTCTATCTCATAGTTAAGAATAGAATTGGAAAGTAGCGGTTGTTTGCTTTTGAAAGTGGACACTTATTTTAAGACAAATTAAAATAGAAATATATATAGACGCTTATCTTGGTGTAACGGGAGGGAGTATTAATAAGATATCGTTCCACATTAGATACATAACTCAATTATTCATAAGTTTGATAAAAAATGCCCAAAATAGAAAAAAATGGCTGAGTTTCTACCTCGTCTGTTCGTCTCGTACTAAATTAGGAAGTTTTCGTGTTATTAGATGAAGACGAACACACATTGAATTGGGAAGAAATTAAGACTTCAAATGCCCGCGATATTTCACATGGGATCGAGTACCTACATGACCGGCTTCGTCCTTTTTTATTTCTTTCTCCTTTCTTGTGGTTACTTATTCAATGATGGATGTTTACATACATATATTCCTCGAGTAGGCGATTCCACCAGTCATACATCGGGACTTGATCAGTCTGCAAACATATTACTCGACCACTTAACGAGAGCCAAGGGCAGGGTGAGATCTCAATTGAATGATCGACTTTTCAAACCACTTATTTGGCGTTTTGTTACAAATTGTTAGTTTGAAAAAATGCTCATAGGTGCCTTGAGAAACTTACAACCGAATGGATTGCTGATTTTGGTCTGTCAAAAGAGATGTTTACGATGGTCGAAACTCGAGCCTTACAGATACACACGGCTACATCGATCCCGTGTATATATCCACAAACAAATTCACAACGAAGAGCGACATCTGCAGTTTCGGGATCATTCTTTTGGAACTTATTAAAGCCATTCACCCATATCAAAATCTCATGGAATATGTCAATCTAGCAAGCTAATACATCCATTTCTGAATCTTTCAACATCTTTAGCTTGAAGTATATACAACATTTATATATAGACACCTAATACCATCCAAACTCAACATCTGTATGACACTTTACCCTTTTCCTTTTTTAACTGATCTGAATCTAAACTGTCATTTATCAAGCACTTATCGGATAAGCGTTTATCAGGGTCACTTATCATACCAAATGAGTATGACAACGATCAAGAATCTTTCCTGGTAAGAAGCATAGCAAAGACCGAGAATCTTCTTACCCAGTTAAGACTTACCGGAACAGATGCTTACCAATAACCCATTTTATTGGTAGATATTACCCAATAAGGGTAGTAATGACTACTGCCTATTGCTGATAAACCTTACCCCGTGAGCATTTGGTAAACGACCCCATCCACACAAAATGTGTGAAGTTACCAGCAACAAAATGGGAAAAAGGGCCACAATGCCATTGATTCATTTCTCTATGTAAAGTATACATACAATATCTTTTGGAAAAAAGATTACTGCAATAAGAGGCTCTTTTCAGATGCAAATAATAGATTTCAATCAGGATTCAGCTATGCTTGTCATCTTTTTCAACTGATTTTGTTGTAACTCGATGCACCCAACGACACCCGAGAACTCTTCGCCTGCAAACGACATTGTGCTATCTTCCCTGACCAACCGCCTCTGCTTTAACTTCATTATGGCTTGTGAGACCTCCCCCATTGAAGGCCGTTTTCTTGGTGTCTTATGTACGCATCTGTGTGCTATTCGTGCCAAGCTCCTCACTTCTTCGGGATCACACTCACCAACAAGCTCCTTATCAAGAATTTCATCTATCCCGTCTGAACTCATCGCCGCCTTTTAACCAAATAAAGTGAAATTTTTATTCCAAGAAACTAGTTAAAACTAACCAAATGATGATTGATCCAAAAATATCCGAGTTACTGGTAGAGCACAACCTCCTTGGAGGTCAGAGGTTCAAAAAACACCAAAGGGTAATTAGCCCAACAATATCCAGGTTATTGGCAGAGCCCAACCTTTTTGGAGGTCAAGGGTTCAAAAAACACCAAAGGGTGATTGGCCCAATAGTATACGGGTCACTGGTAGAGCCCATCTCCTTAGAGGTCAAGCGTTCAAGAAACACCAAAGATGAGGAGTGTCTGTGGTATTTGTTGTATATAAATATTAGAGGGAGGTTCAAGGGGAAACCAAAAAAATGAAAAAGTAAGGAACATGGTGGCAACCTTCATTTGGACGGTATGTACATGTGCATACAAGTAATTGAAGTTGTTTCTTGGTTTTTATGCACGTGTGCATGTTATGCACATGTATATACCGGACAAATTGCTTACTAATTACTTGTATCCACATTTGTCCGGTATGCACATGTGCATAACATGCAAACGTACATAAAAACCAAGAAACAACTTCCATTATTTATATACACATGTGCATAGCATCCAGCTGAACTGTTATCAGGGTGTTCCTAATTTTTCATTTTTTATAGGTTTTCCTGAGCCTGACTCATAAATATTATATACTTGAGAAAAAGGCTATAACTATTGAAAGATTTAGAAACGGACGGTATTAGCTTACTAGATTGACGTATTCCATGAGATTCTGATGTGGGTGAATGGCTGTAATGAGCTCAAAAAGGATGATCCCGAAACTATAGATGTCGCTCTTCATTGTGAATTTGTTTGTGGATATATACACAGGATCGATATAGCCATATGTACCTTTAAGTCCCGAGTTTCGACCATCATAAACCTCTTCTTTTGACAAACCGAAATCAGCAACCTATTCAGTTGTAAGTTTCTCAAGTCACATACGTGCCTTTTCCAAGAAAAAACAACGCAAAACCACAGATCTAGCAACTAATATTCGAGCCAAATAATACAACGTTCTTGAAAAAACGCAAAAGATCTTGACACTCTGCAAAACGATGCCCAATACGATCTTCTTTTGAGAATTCTATGTACCCACAATTTGTCCGAAATCGTTGGTTCTTATAAGGTGTAGTATTTAGTACGGAAAATGACTAATTTGTAGCGGAACACCAAATAGAGTGGTTCGAAAAGTTAATTATTCAACTAAAATCTCACCTTGGCTCTCGTTAAGTGGTCGAGTAATATATTTGCAGACTTCAAGTCTCGATGTATGACGGGTGGAACTGCCTGCTCGAGGAATACATGTATGTAAGCATCCATCTTTGAACACTTAACCACACGAAAGGGAGAAAGAAAGAAAAAAAGACAAACCCCATCATGAAGGTACTCGATTCCATGCGAAATATCGAGGGCAATTTGAAGTCTTTCTTCCCAATTCAATGTGTGTTCGTCTTCATCTAATAACACGAAAACTTCCTAATTTAGTACGAGACGAACAGAAGAGGTAGAAACTCAGCCAATTTCTTTCTATTTTTGGCATTTTGAATCAAACTTATGAATAATTGAGTTCTATATCTAATGTAGAACGATATCTTGATACTCCCTCCGTACCAAAATACGTATCCAAATTTCTATTTTAGTTTGTCTAAAAATAAGTGTCCACTTTCAAAAGCAAACAACCGCCTTACTTTCCAATTCTACCCTTAACTATGAGATGGAGAGATTCATTACTCCGTCTATTATCAAGGGTAAAATTGTCACTTTACTTGATCAAAAAGTGTAAATTATTACATATTTCTAAAATTGTATGCTTTTTCATTCAACACATTTTGGGCGGAAGGAGTAACTGGGATGAGGCAAAGCAACAAGAAACGAGTGATTATTGACGTACTATATAGAAAACTTGCCAAGCTTCCGTTACTCATGTATTCATATATTAACATTCGTTGCCCTTTATCTACGCAATACCCCACTAAATTCACCAAATTCCTGTGGTGCAACCTTCCAAGAAGAGATACCTGCAACAAGACCATGCCTAATTATATCCAAGTATGCAAAACGTAATAATCTTTCGGACATAGAGTTGTCACATTGGACTTCATACACGAATCATATATCGTAAACGGCTTGAAAGCCCAAGTCAATCCGAGCCGGCTTATTTGATTATTCGAGCCTAAGTTCCCTCGTATGACTAGGACTCGGCCCTGTTCGGCAACCATAAGCTAAGCTTATTGAAAAAAAATCCTGTTTGGTTAATCATAAGCTAGCTTATAAGCTAACTTATTGAAAAACTACTTCAGGTAGCGTTTCAATAAGCTCCAGGGACATTTTTTTCCAATTGTGTCCCCTTATATTTTTCTGATTAATTTTTCAACACTTGCTTTTATGTAATTTTACATTGTCATCTAGCTTATCAGCTACATTTTACCAAACATAACTACTAGGAGGCATAATGGCATATAAGTAATTTCACATAGAAAAACTCCAAGGAAACGACAATTACCTCGGTTTGAAATTCTTTCTCCCCTTGTTTGGAATCAGAAGCAAGAGCCTTCACAGCAACAACTTCACCAGTAGGCATTGTAGCTTTGTACACCGGACCAAAAGACCCTTGTCCCAAAATGGTTGTAAAGTTTTTGGTAGCTTTCTGTATGTCCCTGAAAAAGAAATGGGATCAAAAATGTGCTTCAAACCAACATAAATATATGTAATTGTTCGATATATATACAATAATTTAAAAAATACATGAATTACAATAACACCAATCCTGTTACCACCATTTTAACTTGTTGACTTGTATCTGTATTTAAAGATATGATAAGAATTCAAAATCACATATTATCGTGAGACAAAAGAAATTTTAGAAGAGGCAATATTCGAGAACCTGAAAAGAGTCAATCTCTAATATAGTGTATGTGTAAAAAATCACAACGGTGCCCTTAAAGATATGACAAGAGTCCATTAAAAGGTTGATGTAGTCGATGTAAGTCGGTTACATATATTAAATTGTGCATATGTTTATATATATATATATATATAAACACACACATATATATATGGCTTAATCATTTGAGAACTCTAAAATTCGTGAGATCCGTGAGAACTTCTACCTTAAAATTTTGTTTCACATGAACACATTGTGAAACAAATATGCATTAATATCTACAGTAAATTCTAGTCATAGATGAACAAAAATTCATATGAAATAGCACATGATGCACTGGTTCTCAAAGATCTCACGATTTAGAGAGTTCTTAAAAGAAGCCCCCCCCTATATATATATATATATATATATATATATATATTATGTATGTATGGCATAAGCAAATGAAAACCTTAAAAATGATGAGAACCAACGAAACACATTGATAAACGAATGATATTTGTTAAAAAGGTTCGCAAAATGTAGCATGTTTCTTTTTGCACTTTTAAAGAACGGTTTGTTTCCAATAAAAAAAAAACCCAAGAAAAATGGTCCAGAAAGTCGATATTTCTTCTTTAAGGCTTTTGAAGAGGGGGGGGGGAGGGTACATGATATTCCAAATAAAAAGGATTGAAGATTTAAAAAAACATACTTGTAAGTGTATCTTGGTAGGCCAGATGCCGAAGCTAATTGTTCTTTACCATTTTTGTTCCATTTTGATAGCAGGGAAGTTTTTGCAGGATAAGTTGAAACTTTAACGGTCACAGAACTCGCGAAAGATTCACTCAAGATGTTACTTGTGTCTACCCCATTTTGACGAATAGGAAGTGTTGATGGAGAGTTGTCATTTGCACATTTTCGAAGATGAGCACGCCTTCTGTACCACCGTACGCCAAAGAATGCAAGTGATGCTAGAAGAATGCCAACAGCCAAGCCAACGCAGACTCCGATGATCACTAAATCAGCTTTGGGTACCATATTTTCGGTCTCTTTGTAGCATCAATGGGAACATCTTGCAAGAAACCTACATCATCAAAATGTAAATTTAATTATAAATTATTCCTTTAATTAAAATTTAAGCCAACAACATGTACACAATCTTCCATTTCAATGTGCAATAACATAAAAAAATGGCTTCGTTTCGAATTGATTTATTTTGGTGACTCGTCACAATATGACATAGGAAGCATGTAACTAAGGCTTTCCAAGTCTCATGATGGAAATTGCAACATTCGACTTGGAGATAGTTTCAGGGAAGTCTTTGAAATTCATCAAATCTCTAAAACACCCTTTTGACGATAACAAAATAAGATAATCTTGTAAATCCAAGTCAAAAATCGAAAAAAAATATTGTAATGTTGATGACGGGCAGAAACGTTCGAGGGTTCTATTCTCTTCATACCAAAATAAATGTCCATAATACATAGTTCTAGAAATGTGTAATTATTAGAGCATCTCCAATAGCTATGCTATTTAGAAATCTCGGAGATCTGAGAAAAGTTTGCTCCAACAAATATGCTAAACTCTCCTCTAAACTAGAGAAAAGAAAGGAGAGAAAATGGCGAAATCTCCAAATTTGCAAGAGAGAGAAAATATAGCATACCTGTTGAAGATGCTCTTACATTTTTTTAATCAACTAAATGACAACTTTACCCTTTATAAGCGTAGACGGTAATGAATTTCTCCATCTCATAATTAAGGGTAGAATTGGAATGTAAGCACTTACTTTTGAAAAGTGAACACTTATTTTCAGGACAAAACTAAAACATAAATGGGGACACTTAATTTTTGGCATGGATGGAATATCATGTCCCAAAACTCCATCCGCCCCAAAATAGAAATTGTTTCAAATTTCACAAGACACTGGAGTTCTATGTTTCTGTCCTTTTTAGAACGATCTTTTATCAAAACCATCGTCAAATATAACAAAATCCTTTTGCTGTATGACAAATAAACACCTAAATTCTTTATAGAAACAGAAACAATGATCATTATTCAAGAAGGCAGAACGATCAATGCCCTTATAATGCCTTAAAAATCTCAATTGATATCACACATCATGATTACCGTTACACAAAGATTTACGTTCAATTCAAATGCTTATCAATAAAGAGGGTAACTGGGATTTGGGGGGTGTTAGGATTGGGGATGATTTGTGGACCGGATGATCTCGTTGGATCGTGAAAGTCCACTTTCCGAATACAATAATCTGTCCCTTAATCCCTTGGGTATCACAGATTTCGTATTGGGATAATCCACGAGAAACTCTTATCTAAAAGGCCGTAAGATTGAGTTCTTATATACACCCATGTTCTCGTTTACATATTTATATGAGAGATCGACGGTTATGGATGGTTAAAAACGGTTATAACCATTAATGAATAAGATATGAGAGTAGTTACAACTGTCCCAAAGTCAAAGGCAACGTTAGACAAAGTCCAGAGCTCTGATCATACAGATCAGAGATACCCCTGACCCAAAGACCAAAGGCTCTAATCATGCGGCTCTGTTACACGGTCCAGAGCTCCGATTACACTATCTCTCATCCATACTTGGTCAAATTTCCAACAATTTCAAGAAGGTTTCCAACCTTCTGGATTTTATGAAGAGTTAAGACTTGGGAGTGTTTTAGCCCTTGAACCCTGCTAGGGACGCTGGCCCTAAAACCCAGCAAGGGGGCTCAGCCCCCTTGACCCCTGCTGCCTTATGGCGATCTACGGTAATAAAGACAACATTTGCGTTATGAGTGAGCACTACACACCTCCTAACTCACTTAATTTTCCTTATCCCCAAATCTATATCTAACGTAAATCAGGATCACACTAAAATGATTGATGACACCAATAATAGTGGTCCCCAAAGAACCCTAATTAACTCGATCACTCAACCATACTCAAAACTAACATCCCAAATTCGAATCAAGTTCTTTTCAGCAGAATTCATAACACAAATAAGCTATTCAAAACTTCAAAGTAACATCAACTGAGCAGATAAAAATCAAGGTTGACCAGCACACGAATAAACAGTCAAACAAGAAATTTAAGGATGAGCAAATCCAAAAATCACAAAACCTTCCCCAAGTTCATTACATGATGATTTCACGATCCCCTTATTCGCACTCTCATCAAATGAATCTGGTTTTTGCTACAAATCGAGAACGAACAGCAATTACCAATGAACAAAAACAATCACAGAAGAAAATTGGATGGATGTTTACCTTTCAATTAAGACAGAGAGATCGGGTTGTAGTCAGTGGAACAATGGAGAAAAGTTGACAAAGAAACAAGACCGAGTCTAGTGGTTTTGAGTGGAAAAGGGGATGGTTTAGTAAAGTGTAGAAATTAAAGAAGGGTCTACCAAGATGACGACAATTCGCAGTTTCCAAGTTGGGTTTTTGGTGAAGCGAATTCAACGAAATTGTACAAATTGTTTAAAGTCAATCAAGGAGTAAGGTGTGGTTTCGTTTATTATGTCTGTTTTGAGCATGTTGCTTGCAAACAACAATGTATCTATATTATTATTTAGGGTGTGTTGATACGTAGACTATATGGGATATGACAGGGATAAAAAAAAGTTTAATGTTTGGCGTGTCATGGACAAAAAAAACATAGGACAAGATGATACTATTTTTAATTTTAGTGGGACAAATCTTGATATTTCTTGTTCCATCAAAAAAGGTGGAACAACATAGAACTAAAGTTAAAATGATAATATTTTAATTGATTGGTTGTCATCTTACAATCATTATATGATATAAAATAAAATTGAACAATATTTACGGGTAATATGATCATTTTAATAGTTTTGTCTTGTCCTGTCTTAGTCGTACCAAACATAGGACAGACAATTAGTCATATCCCATATGTCCAGTCTGCTTACCAAACACTACCTTAGGGATGTTTGAAATTGCTTATTTGAAATGTTTTTTATAAAAACACTTGTCAACTTATAAAATAACAAATTAAACTTAATACAAAAAAGTGAAAATTAATAAATTATATTTGATTTTTTATAATATATATTAATTTATAAATAAAATTATGTTTTATAAATGAAAAAAATTAAAAAGTTACTAGATCCTTGACTAATAAAAATAAGTCGCCCCTGGTTTGAGGCAGCAGTGGGAGTTATATTTGGGCAGTTACTTTAGGATAGAGCGAGTTCTTTTAACCATTAATCCTTTTACTTAAATAAGAATCGTAAATATTATGAAAACCTCTAAATCAAACTATTTCATAAATAACTCCAAACATTGATAATGAATAAATCATGATAGTTTCAAAAATAATAATATTCATAATGAATAAACCATGGTAGTTTCAAAACTATTTACGGTATTCATTCAAAGCTGTCTCTAATATGTTATTATTTCAAAGAAAGAGCAAAATCACTAATTTTTATCGGTTGAAATTAGTCGAACTAATGAATAATTGGAAGATATGCACGCAACTTTTGGGATATAGATTTCAAGATGGTGAAAGAATACACAACAATATCATCATCACATGTGAATATTTTGGAGTAGAAAGTAATTTCATCCCCACAACATTAAAATATGAGCAATTTTAGGCTGGGACTCAAAATTTCATCGAAAAATTTACATACCAACAGGCAACAACACAGCCATGGATACACTTCAGCCTTTTCCAGCATCAATTGCAGCATACACAAACTCCTCGCAATTCCCCGATCGGCTCGACATCACGTCTGCCAGAACACCGATCACATCAAATGCCTCCTGTAAATCGGTGGCCGAAGTCATGTCGTCCAACCACGATAACATCTCCTTCGAAAACCCTACCATCTCTTTCACATTCAATAGTTTCTCCTTCATCACCACCTCCCAACCTTCCAACTTCTTCTCTTCGTTCTCCCCCGACGACTCTTTTGACTCGTCTCCTCCTGCATTGGCAACGGATTTCTTTTGCACCTTGAAGTATCGTTGAAGCTGCTCGATTAAACCTGTGTAAACGAGCATCGGCTGGATTATCGTCAGCAGTTCCTCTGGTTTTGCTCCATCAGACTTCGTGGGAGTAGATGGCGATGATAATGATGACGATGGTGAAGGTGAAGATGATGGTGATGGTGATGAGTGATGGGTTGATCTGCCATGAGTCCGCTGCATGTATGCATGGTATATACCGCGCTGCAAGAAAGCACGGCGGTGTTGCAACCAAGATTCGTAAGATTCGGAAAGAAGGGAACTGACCATCATAAACTGAACGGTTTCCTCTGTTCCGACAGAAGGAGCGGTGGGGGATTTGGATTCCGGTGAGGAAGAGGCAAGATATGATCCCACAGACTTGGCGACATTGTGTCGTTGAGAAGAATCATGATCGAGAAGATAACGAGCCATCTGGATCATGAACGGAAGGAATTTTGAGTTGCTCTCTTTTCCGCCACCTCGGCTGTCAGTGCTGAATGACGCACCCGTCGCGAATCGTGCAAGCATCTGCAACATAAATTATATGGCATTAGAAACAAATCAAAATAAAATCGCTCCTGTTTTTTTGCTTCTGGTTTTTCACAACCCAAAAGAAGTGAAATGCATGATTCATAATGAATATTTATGGTTCTCATTTTCCATCATGAATAATACATGAAATAGTTGGTTCTCGTGTTCTCAAAATATTTATGGTTTTCATTTTCCATCTCCGTCTTCGTCTTCATAATACAAGCAAGCCATAGAACTGGTAGCTCATTTTAACGTGTTGATGTGTGTTTTACAGAGGAAGAAGAGAAAAACACAAAAACAAGGGGAAAACATGCATACCAGAACTATATCATAAGTCAACAACCGAAGTCGACTTCCATCAGCACGTCCAAGGGCGTTGAGGTAATCCCAGTACTGATCAACATAACGCGTATATTGAGCAAGAGGAACAGCAGGGCCTCTTAACGGATACAGATTATTGCAAAGTGTCTCGTTGTTTCGGAGGGCGGCCCCATCCCATTCCTTCTTCGGATTCTTTAGTGCTGCATCTGCTCTCTTGGCCTCCTGGTGGCACTGGAAATGTATGATGTTGAAATGGCTAACGRTCGTATAAACGCAATCACCACGAGCACTTCCTGAAGTCCCGACACCCAGATTCACCCTCTTACTGAACGTGTAGACACCAAGTAAGTCCATTGGTCTAAGACTATATCCCTCTCGGCATACCATACAAGCCAACCCATCTTCCTCCTCTTCCATCTCTTCCAAACCTTCAAGGATTGGCTGAGCAACAACTATTCGTTTCCCACCATCAGAAGCCAATTCTTGACGCATCCCAAGTCCCTGTTCACCGCACAACAAAAGAAATGAAAGAAAAAATAATCAAAACAAGCTCTCAGCTCTAAGGTGCATAGCATCCAACATCACAAAACGAATATCGTTAAGCAGAGAGGCAGGCAGGTAAATACTCCCATCAGTCCAAAAATAAGCGACTAAATTTAGAAGTGTGTGTTTACTTTCCAATTCTAGCCTTAATTACGAGGCAGAAGAAATTCGTTACTCCCTCTGTTATTATGGGTAAAATTGTCATTTAATTATTAAAAAGTGTGGGACAGAGAAAGTACAATCATACACGAACTAGCCTACTACTAGAATAAGTCCTACATTCACACACTGAGCCTACATTTGTTTCCGCCCTCAAATCCAACAGTTCCACAGCATTCAAGGAATATCATGAACAGAATTGCTGTTTGTTACTCCATTCTTAGATTTTGAAGCTCCTAATATCAAACACTAATTACAGAATCCGTACACTACATCCATAAGAAAACCAGAAAGCCCGTTCATTATACAAAAACATACCAAAGGGTCATTGGCCCAGCGATACCAGGGGTTATTGATGGAGCCCAGACTCCCAGGAGGTCAAGAGTTCAAACCTCACCAAAGGTGAGAAGTGTCCATGGGTATTTGTCGTATATAAATATGATATACTTCAAAAAGAAATTCCCCATGCTAGTTTTTTGGCACGTAGGATGTAGTGCACCACAGTTTTGTCAATAGGGCCTGTTTGATTAGTTTTCCATCAAGTCCTGTACGGATGATGTTGTCTGTGTGGATTAGTCTGTCTGTATATATCGGGAAGGTCTTTGTTTGGGAGGACTTTTTATAGATGGAAGGAGCGAGTTCTTTAATTGGGAGGGGGAGGTTTGGAAAAAACTCGGCTTTCTGCATAAAGCTCCCCCCAACAAGCTTACCGAATAAGCCACTTTCTATATCATTAAGCCACTACCAAACAGTCATTTATAGCTGACTGAATAAGCTGCGAGTCATATTAAGCTCATTAAGCTGCTAACAAACAAATCCGAATACGGTTACGTAAGAAATGTATCCAAGCAATAATTCTAGGGTATAATAGCAAAAAATGGGCATGTACAATTGTGAACACCAAATAAACATATACGAATAGTAAAAAACAATGGATCTCGATAGCAACAAAGTATGGCAAGAGAAAATACATTTTCCAAAGAGCCAGGAAGGGAAAAGAAAATTACCTGAAGCAATTCCTTTCTCTTCATTAGAGCACGGCGTCTCATTTCATCCCTTGTGGCATGCCGCAACCCTAGAACCTTCTCAGCCAGGAACCCGTCACCTTTTCCCTCCTTATCTGAGAGGGTATCCAACAAGTTTTCAGCCCTCGCTCCGATATCATTTTCTCCAGGGACACCTTCCAACGCATGGAGCAAAGATAATATTCCTCCTTCATCGATACACTTTTGTGTTGCCAAGTGCCCCATTGACAACCCCCTGAGCATGGAAAGTAGAAGAGGAACAGATGGAAGTTTTAAGCCCGAAACCCATTCGGGACTAGATTTAAATCCAGCCTCTCCGGTAAACCCAAAGCTCTCCCTCAGATGTCTAACTGCAACTTCAGTAATCCCAGTTTCTAATATGATATCCTTTAGTCTCTCCCCACAAGAACTTGTTTTCAGCGACTCTGAAACCCTAACAAAGTTCTCGACTGCAAACCTCTGTTTTGATGCCTGCAGAGAGACACTCTCGTCCTTCGGATTTTCTAGATGCTGTTTCTGCAGCTGGTCAAATTCGACCCAATTCTTTAGGTGAGGATCGAAGTGTTGAATGAGTGCTTCCATTGCAGCAGGTTCACCATAGGTCAAGTAAGGCAAAATTCTAGCAACCATCTCGGTGTTCCTCTGCTGTTTGCTTGACTTTTTAAGGCCTGGTGGGTGAGACAGCCTTTCAAGGAACATAAGCACTATTTTCTTTGCCTGCTCCCCAGTACCGGTTTCTTCATTGGAGACAGTAAGAGCATTTTGTGTGATGTTAATGTTGTCACTTTCATTAGCTTCCATTGTCAAACTCTCCACAATTAGAAGAATGCCTTCAGCTGGCTCAATGGCATCAACGGAGAATGCACGTCGTGCGATTTCAAGGAGTAAGCTTAAAGCTCCAAGCCTCAACAAGGCCCTCCGGTTTTCTCTTATTTTGCAGCAGTGCATTAGAAGATTCAGAACGGCCACTAGTTGCTCCTGGTTTGACTTCAGATCATCTCGCAAACGCTGCACAAGAATGCAATTCAACAAAATTCTCATGCGCCATTAAAAACATAAGGAGAACATCGAAGACTCGCACATTATTATTTACACATGCAGCCATGAAGAAGATAACCTACGCACCTGAACAATTTCCAACAGAATTTCCAGCCCCCCACACTCCCGAACCGCCCCCGCTATTGCGAACTCCACCTCAGGATCTTGGGACTCTTCTCTGTCCTCATCCAATTCTTTGATCATGGGCTCCGTAGCTTCACCATCCAACCCCTGCGTTATGATAGTAACCAATGTAAAAAACGAGTAACAGTCGAAACAAGCATCTGATTAGAGAACCCAGCAACTACTTCGACACATAACATATTCAATTGTGTAAGGAACAGGGTAAAGAGACCTGAAGCCTGTAGGTTACGTTCATAGGGGGAAAGTCTTTTGTTGACGTGCCGGTGCTGGAAGAAAGTAATGTAGAGGCAGCAACAGCATTTGCGGATTGGCTACTTGATTTTTTCCAAACTTGCTCATAAACTTGGGCAATGCTCAAATCAAGGGAGATTATATTCCCAGCTACTAGCAGTTCCATACCATAATCATCCTCGATAAGACCCAAGAGATCCAGCTGGTTACAAATTTTGTTTTTAACATCACGCATCAATGGACCTATCTCAGCACTGGAATAAGGATTTCTGGTCATTGAACCCCGGATGAACTCCTCTTGGGTGTGTGCCTTGTTCAGTATCAAATGATAAACAGCTTCAGGTTTTGATGGGCAGATCAGGTTACATAGTTGCTCCAGAATGAACTGCAGAAATCATCAAACCATTACCACATAGGAACATGAAAGTTTATGCTAGAGCAAAGGGCATGATAAAAAAAAGTTTGCAGGCCATTTTAAGAAGACAGTAGAAAACTAACCGATTAACAGTTGGAGTGGTTATGGATATAGTCTCGAAGCATTTATTGCATTTTGAATAATAAAGATGGAATATTTTTTCTATAGCTTTTTATGCAGCTATTTCAATTCTATCAAGACTAATTTTACATTGATGATGATACAAAATTTCAACAAAACGTTCTTCTCCAATCAAACCAATAAACATATTTCCTGAAACACTGCCTTTTTAGGACGTTACCTTCTTTAGACCACCGAATAATATATAATTATATTTCATCCCCTATGAGCCAAGTCACCATTATTTCATCACCTCAACTTCTTCCACGGCAAAAATTTTAGATCCATCCCTTATCTAGTTTTATGTCACTTCAATTCAGCATTATTTGTATTATATGTTATTACAGTTACCTGGTATATATTTGGACATCATCTAGAAATATATACTGCCCATTCAAAAACTCAATGAACTTGCTCAAGTGAGGATAGATAGATTATTACCACTAAAGGGCTTTTTGGTATTTTCCTTTTTATAGTTTGTTAGGTTCTGTTTTTGATTCCAATAAGATTGTAATATAGATATAGATTTTGATTCCAATAAGATTAATAGTTTGTAATATAGATATAGATTTTGATTCCAATAAGATTGGCATACATATGCAAACTCATATCTGCCTTTGTAGCTAGAGTAACACTATCAGTTGAGAGAGGGTGTTTAAAGTGTCTTTCCTACATACCAAATTATTTCGTCCTTTTTTCTCTTCTCCATGAATCTGCAGACCGCAAATGCAAGCTTGGATGAAATGCTTTTTATTTTCAGCACTTTCCAGCAAAAGACTATCCAGGAGATCTTTTAGAAGTCGACTGCAATCACTTATCAACTTCGTTTTTTGCACTATCAATCCCCTGATGACAATGAGGGCCTCAAGGACTTCAGAGAGCAGCTTTTCTCTCATGAACCTGGCATCCAAATGACATTTAGTTATAAATGGAGAGGATATTGAGCTTCACTTGAAAACAAAGAATATATACAAAACAGTACCTGGATCTGATATTGGGAACATCCAAAAATTTTCCTAGGAGCTCAATAAGCTTGTGAAGGATGAATCCCTGTGAGATGTCAATACGCAGGCTTCTCTCCAAAGATTCAACATTACTTACCTCTTGCGTAATCAACTTACATATTGTAGTCAGACATCCGCGTACAGTCAAGAAAAGACGTGCATCTTCTGACTCTATCATCTTGAAGAGCAATTCAAAATACTCAGCAGCATTTTCACCAGCAGAAAGAGTTGCAGGCAACAAAGACATGAGTAAATTTAGTAGCCGAAACCGTCTTGACGAACTTTGGGCACAAAGCAGACTGATCAACATGCACATCTCCGATCTTATAGATTGAGAACAAGCACTAAGAACCAGTTCTGTAACCCATGAACCCAGTTCAAAGGATGCTATTTCACTTTTACCAGTCTTGAAAGCATTTCGTTTCCATCTCAGAGAATACTTTAAAGCGAGGAACTCATACCTCTGAGGCCGCGACCTCTGCCCAGGTCTGGTTGCCTGTGACACTTTATGCCGCCTAACAAAATCAAGATACGAAGCACCCCTTTCCCACTCTGAATAACTTAACAACTGAATATCATAAGTCTTCTGAGAACCGTCCCAGTTCTTCTCTGATGAATCAGGCAGAGACTTGCTCCCACTGACAACACTTGATGGTCTATTTTCATCCTTTTGCAGTGGCACTGGGCCAGGTTTTCCTCCTCCTTGCTCCTTGTCTGATGAATCGGGTTTTGGAGGAGTGCATGCCTGTGATATAATCCTCAAACAAGGGAGAATAACATGTTCAGATATTGAAGGATGCTTGGCACCCAATTTAATGGAAGAGAACAATAGCTGGAAAACGACCCGTAATCTTGACTCCCAAAATTCATCAGCCAAAGAGCACACCTCGGAAAGCAAAAGTAACTCTTCACGTGTTGCAAGTGCAATATCCATTGAGCGATGATGTTCGAGACAATACATTACCTTCTTCAAAATAAGAGCATTCAACTCAGTAACTGCATTCCTGTCACCTTCAGAGAAGGCACAAAGTGCTGCCCTGGCTTGGACACGAGCTGTTTTGGGACCTTGATGGATATTATTCTCAAATAACTCTGATAGAATTCCAGCAGCCACCAGTTGCCTCTTAGAACTTGGGTGTTTTGATAACACCTGTAGCATCTCAAGACACTGTGTAACAAACACGGTGGCACAACCATAACAGCTGTTTGGTGACCTGGAAACAATTAGTCTGGAAGAGGCAACAGTGCCATCAGAATGTTTTTGATGCAAGTAACTCATTAAAACCCTTCGAAGCCCTTGAAGGGTCTGAACACTTTTGCTGACTGAATCAAAAGCGGCTTTGCATTTTTCACCATAGAGAACACCAAGAAGTGCAATCTTACGGTTAATCTTACATGAAGGGCCAGGCAAAGATACCATCATTTGCTGAACAGAATCCTTCTGTTGAGAGTCCATATCATTCTCACCAATGCTTGATACAATCTTCAGTAGAGGTTTTTTAAAGCCCAAAAGCTGCTGATATCTCCTATGAGCATTCTCAGATTCAGATTCAATAGCAGCCAACCCCTTCTTCATATCATCATCATTCTCCATGTCGTCAAACGTGAAACTCGGTTTTGCCATGAAATTGAATTCAAAACGGCCATACTTGCTATAACCGCACTCATTACATAGAAATGAATCCAGGTTTTCATAATTGATGTTGCGGCATTGCCTGCATTGATAAGCATTCTCATGACAATTACCACAGATTCCATGTCTATCAGTGACAGGACGACTGCAGCGCGGGCATTGCAATGGTTCAAGAGATAGAGCCTGAAGATTCTCGTAAAAGGAATCAAGTTCGATCATGAAGTTACATGCAGTGATGGGAATAGGGAAATCCACTTTCAGCTCAGTCTGATTGAAAGCAAGATGACATATCTTTGCACGCTTCCACAAGGCCCAATTGTTTTTCAGCTCCGCCAAGTCAGCTACAGGTCTATTGTTGTAATACAAGTTCAAGACCTTCACCGACTTAGATTTGCGAGCATCATGAACATTCATGGTCACACTTTGAATGGTGTAGCTCCCTGTGCACTTCACTATTATGCGGTTGTCGGTGAATTTTGTTTCTGACTTCAGACTTTCTAACTTCATTCTACTGTAAGGAAGCTCAGGGCAGCTGCAGGCAACACAAGGCTCGCTCTCCAAATAGTAACCATCGAACTCCACCAATCCACTCAAAGTGTTGTATATACGTGAGTTGGGATGGTTTGCCAAGAGCTCATTTTGCAAGTGAAGTGTATCAAAGATGCACTTGATTACATCAGAAGTTAAGCATCGGTCTACAATTTCATTGCTCTGTTGCTTTGTACCGTTATCAGGTATCCTCCCTAACAAACAAGTGACAAGCTCTGTATACTCCATAATATTCTGACCATACATAGGTAAGTACTTCACTTTCTCCAAAAGAATCATCAACATTGTTTCCTTGAATGATTGCTTTCCATGATGCCAGGCTCCATATAGTACACATTTGGCTTCCACTCGGACAGAGCTGGAGTTCCACTCGAGTAAAAAACAATCAATAAACTGCCTCAAGATATCATACCCTTTGTCAGCAAAAATATCCACCATTGGCTCCATATCCATGTATGACTTATCCAAACCAGATTCCACCCCATCCTCACCTTTCTTTTTCTTCTTTGAATCAAAGGATTGTGGCCCTGATTTGCTCGAACTAGTTCCAGTAACAGTGTCACCTCCATCAATTTTCTGCAACGACAGGCTAATATCCTTCCCATTGTAGAAGGACAAATTAAGGAGTTTAAGAGCCTGAGAGACGCATTCTTCTGGGAAATAGAACACACCATTTACAAGAAAACGCAAAACATCACCATGCCTCAAACAATATTTCTGCCAGTTTCTGGGACGTGAAGAAGCTACTTCAGCCATGGTAGACAAGCATTTCACTATCTTGACACTCCTCTCATAGGAGAGTGTACTTTGAAATCCACCTGACTTCTTTATGTGTTTGTACAGCTTCTTAACTTCACTTGAAAACTGCCAGGAATCTCTAATGCTATAATAGTGTGTTTTGCTACCGCACAGGTGCAAGAAAAGCCTCCTAGCATACCTTCTTACGAAAGTTGTATTAACGTTATTGATATAACTGCAAAGAACATCCTGATACCCATCAAGCTTCAGATCCTTCCCAGATGGAATTTTGAAGAACTTCTCTTTTTCAATGGCCTTGTCGTGCTTTTCCGGGCGAACCAAGCTGTAGACTAGTCTAAAAGTGTTCTCTAACAATAATCTGTGGTAGTCCGCAAACATGTCTGAGCGATGAGACTTTGCATACGAGTCAGAGAAGAATGGAGATAAGTTTCCCGCTGGTATCTCTCTGCGGACAGTTAACAGAGCCCCGCATCCTGAACCAGAGTTAGCACCGTGCGAAGAACCAAAACCAACAGATGGCGACTTAAAAACATGCATCAGTTGTTGTAAAATATCCATAAGGTAATTAACAAAATCTTGTTGCCGAAGAGCTCCACAAGCTCGAAGCAGTTGGGAATGAAAACTATTTTTCTCTTGGTCATCCACTGCGGAGGAGGAAGTAACAGGAGCAGAAGAAGAAATCTGGATAATGCTTTTGTCATGTGAATCCGTTGATCCACCTGTTTTTGCTATTGAACCATCACCACCAGGTTGATGCCAGTTTCGCAGCATCAACGTAAAGAACATAAAGACCAGGATAGTGACCTCCCCAAAAGAAGAACGGGATTTCGCTGCAAATGGTTTGTTAACTGAAATTTCATCTAAAAACCATTTTATCAACTTCTCCAGATCTAAACTTTCAGGCCTTGAGCTGTCAACAAAAGGTCCACCTACTGCAGAAGATAACCTGTAGAAGAGCTGCATAACTGGGATAGCCCGAACACCAGATGTAGTCTCCATCCATCCTTTTAGAAGTTTAAGGAACTCCGAAAGAATTGAAGAATTTATAGCCCTTTTTGATGCAGAAATTGTAACAGGATCGGTGACTGAAGATGGGAACTCTCCAGATTCAATAGTATCCAAGACATGGATTGCAGGAGCAGAGGTCGGCATGCCAACATCAGAAGCAACTGGGAGCAAACATGGATCATTTAGATCATCAGTTGAGAACTGCATCTCATTGCCTTCTCCACCATATGTTTCAACTTCAATTGGAATGGCAGACATCAGATGCTCTCGTGAATGAGGCGGAGGAAGCCGGTCTGCATCAAGCATTTCATAGCAGGCTTCACATAAATCAAAATCAGGGCAGACGGTGCAGTGCCATCTCCTCCTGAGTATAGGAACTGTGGAGCAGCCATCGCAACAGTATTGAACAGATGAAGTGATGGAGTCTTCCTCAACCATAATCCGAGCATTTCCACCAGTTGAACTAGCAACATCAGCGCGTGCAGAAGCGGCGCTTGCACTGTCCACTGCGTCATCTGTACCTAACATAGTTTGCTTCGGAAATGGAACCTGAAGTAACCTTGAAGATATGGCCAAGCTGCAGAGGAGCACGTTAAAAGAAGTATTCAACATACAATGTAAAAAATTTGATGGTTACAAGATAAACAATCACCTGCTAGAAGTCTGAACAGCCTCATTTTGAGAGAACAAAAGTTTCTTAAAAAGAGAAACAGCAGGCGCAACAGTATCACCCCCTGCATCTTTTTCATGTGAAACCAAACACTCGGCATAAGAGTAAATGAGGTCCACGGATGCTATAACAATGTTGTTCATTGTCTGTGTTTCAGGCTGCTCTATGTCCAAAATTCCCCACAGAACCTGCATAAGCCCATCAACCACCTCCGAACCTACAAAAGTAGAAGATGCAATGCAAAGTGAAAAAAAAACTCACCAAGTGTTCTAAACATGAATAGGAAGACGAAGGAGACAAGTGCATCCCACAAAAAGATCATAAACAGTAACGTATAAACCGAGAGAGTAAGAAACTGCACTAACATAATACAATAGATGCCAATGATAGCAACAATCACCTACATAACCGAAGAAGTTGATAATAAATGAAACCCTGCTATGACATGTAAAACTAGAGTAGTTGTTTTTATACTCTTAACGGGTAATAGGTAGCCTGAACAGTGTCTCAAATGCTGTTAATTTCATTACTATATGACAAATTCTCAAGACGCTGGAACTCTACTAAGAAGACCCTCTGCAAGCTACTTGCAAGATAAGAATAGAACATTCCATCGGTACATAATTGTGATTAAAAAAAGCATAGCTTCTGTCTTATGAAAATAGACATCCCCATAGCCAACATAAGATTTCATATGCACAAATGGCAGTAAAGGGGAGTGACTTATAACAAGAATAGCACATAAAGCCAGATGCAACTAAATACTTGACCTCAAGGAGTAATTCATGCATCATCTTCAGAAACAATTCAAAAATTAGCATCAAGCTCAAACAATACCATGTGTTTCAAGAAATGTAGCCAAGTTAGAACGACGATGGAGTGCAATCTTTGAAACTGCATGCATCTGAGCTGTAAACTCTTCAATGATCCACCCTGATGTACTTCCTCCAATTCCCAGCCTCGACAACAGTGTGGAAGTTGATTTCACCACCCCCAGAAGGCGCATGGTGTCCTTAACCTAGGCATAGATGTTGTAATTAGCTAAAGACCAAACATCACAACACATATATTGAAGTCCACAAGAAATCATAGCAGTGAGAGGTAGGGGGGAGAAGGGAGGGGAAGGAAGAAAAGATAGACAGCATTCATAAAAGCAAAGTATGTTGGTATATACTTGATAATATATTTCTTTTTTAGGGAACACAGCCTGAAGAACACGACATGCACCAGCCTGCAACAAAGGTTCCCGGTCACTTTCGAATATCGTTTCCAACAACTGCTTGCACTTCAACTTGCTGATCTCTGCTTTTACTTCATCCACATTTAAACATCCTTGTGGCTCACAAAGCGTGTATAACTTTGACAGAAGGTTGAGTCCATCTGCAACCACCTGCTCCTCAATAGGTGCTGCTTGACAAGTACGACGTTTCTTCCCAGATCCTGCAACCCAGGAGCTGCTCCCAAGCACACGAGCCTCCATATCCAGTACAGCATCCATCTTCTCCTTCCAACCAAATTCATCCTTCGCTCGACCATAAATTTCCAGGGTGTCTATTCTGGGTAAAGTTGATCTATTAAAGGTTGGTCCTATAGATATTGTAATTTCTTCATCAGCCAGGAGTGATTCTGCAACAGTAAATGGGATGTCATACCAAGACCTCATGCCCTCATCTAGTTTTATAACTCTCTGAAGAATGGTAATATCAGATGGTATATGATTTGCTGATGTATTCCCCACATGGACACGAAACCCAACCATGACTATGTCAGGATTCAAATTGGAAACAGTCACCTGAGAAAACAAAATGCAGCATCAATATCAACCCAAGGTAGTAAGAATTTTTATCTGGGAAAAAGATATTGGTGGTAAAAGAATTAGGTTTCAAAGGATGGAATTTTTTCCCATCTGCTAGAGACTACTTTGTTTTCTCTTATAATTACTTACTGCATTGCTAAGTGGAGGCTACATTAGTTATCTAATTCATTTCTACATGTCAGGCATAAAATCTGTCGACCAAACAAACACTGTACTAATATCCTAGAAAACATACACCAACTTCCACACTATGCACATGCATGAATGAACAACTGTCTACCCAAACCTCTGTTCTGTCGTTTATTTGCACTATTAAAATTCTAGGTTGGTCCATATATATTTCCAGATTTCTAAACCAGGTGCAAGTATAATACACCAGAACTCCAACTCCTCAGCTAGCATTATGTCAAAAGGTTCAGTTGATGTCCCATCTCCCTGCTAAATAATTCAACATTGAAGAAAATGAGTGGTCGTATGCGTTTCATATATCTATGTACACACACGCATATGTAGATATAATTACGTATATGTCCCACACGATCCTCCGCCTATGTCCCTATATGTATGCATATCCATATATTTATATATGTATGTGTGTGTAAACGGTAAGGAAGGCAACACTCAACTATGAATTCATACAATCATTCAAAAACACAAGCAGCATAGGAACCAACAATACCTTAAACCCTGCAGGCGTAGGACTCTCAAGAAATCCATCTTCTGATGCCAAGCTCTGTTTTGCACCTTCAGAATCCCCATTCCTGATGGCATCACCACTTAACTTCACATCGGATGTTATGCATACAGTTTTCTCAAAGAAATCAAGTGGAAACTCCGGCTTCAAACTAGCATAAGCTTTGCTATTGAGTATGTCAGATCCTAACTTCTTAACCTTATCTGGAATCACATTTGCACCAGCTTCAACCCCAACAGGAACATGTGTATATATCTGGAGACTGCCATCATCATGCAAAACGAGACAGTGAATTTTATCTTTGGATAAAGGCTTATATGCTGTTATACCCACTAACACTGAGGTTGAATACACTCCATTCCGCATGTTCTGTGCAAGAACTTCATGCTCTCCAATCGAAACAGCCAGGGCCGCATTGGATTTCACACTTGAGAAGCAAACAAATAAGCCACTGCCAACAAGTAACTCCTTGAAACGATGCAACCCCGCCGGACGATGCTTGCCATCTTGTTCATCCTCATAAACAGCAGATATCTCAGATAGAGATGATGCACCGTGATCGAGCCTGCCAACTAAGGTTGTTCCATCTTGATATGATGCGAATAACAACTTGTAAGTTGATGAGAAGTACAAAGAGGAACCCTTTGCATGTGTTTCCCTGCCGGGAGTTTCCACTGTTTCTTTTAATGTTTTTGCACCAGCATTTCCTTCATTCGACAATTCTAGCCTGAATAAGCAACCAAGTTCAGAAAGGACGATAAGAAAAACTCTTGCTTGGGAAACCACAGCAAGTGTTGCATCCATGATAGTGTCGTCATGCAAGGTAATGTAGTGCATAGGACTGATATTGTCCTGAGAGAGATCATATATCTTGACAAATTTGTTTGTGACTACCATAAGCTGCACTTGAGACCCAGGAACCCATTCTACACGCCTTATATAGGCACCTTGAAGTGCAAGTTCAATTGCAAGACGATCTGTGACCTCCCCACGATGACTTACAGTAAGTACCTGGCAGTCTTCATAGCCTGCCACAGCAAGATAATTCTCAACTAATGGGTTAAAAGCAAGATGTACAATCTCAAATCGTACAACATTCTTTGACAGAGGCTTCACATTAGCCTTGTCTGCAGTAATAGGTGCAATAGTTGCCTGTCCAATCAGCTGGCCGACATCAAATATAGCTACTTTATCACCCTCTCCAACAGCAAGTCGGCCTCTAGTACTGACACTAAGCAATGATTTGACAAGGGAACCACTAGCTAAATGGGATTTAAGTTCCTTCGCATTTGAATAATCTGCCTTTATCTTTAGATCCAGTGAACCACTTTTATACGCCTTCTTCAACTGTAGAAGATCAGCACTAAAACTAAGCACTTTGTCTTCACCTATCGAAATATTCTTATCCTTCAACAGGTTTGAGTCTCGTCGGCTAGTTATTGATGGCAACAACGAGGAGCAAAGTTCAAGCACACGATCTTCAACATCAAGTCCTTTTACCAATGATGGCATTGCCTCTTGTATTTCCCTTGGAAAAGATAATCTGACGGAGTTATCCATATCCAACGAACCATCCTCGTCAACATCCGACTCACTGTCAGGCAGCTGATCCCCTTCCTCTGTGAATGGTAGAAATGAATGAAGATTACCAGCACTGCGCGTGGGTGCGCTGTTACCTCCAGTAAATTTCCTAGGCTTCAGACACTGGCAACTGCTACCTCGTACACCCCCTGCTCCACAGTCACAAAAGAACCGACTTGATCGGGAGTAGACAACACGATGTCCACGATGACAAACTTTTGCACACACAGAACAACAGCCTTTGGACACAGTCAGATCACATGTGTAACAGAAATACCAGTGCTGTTCCATAAAATTGCTGCCACTGGATGTAAATGTACAAACTTTAGAAGCAAGGGCCCTTTCACTGTTACTATCATCAAACTCGTCCTTATCCATGCTACCCACTTCTCCGTCCGATGTTCCATCATCCTCATCTTCGTCAGCTGAAGTTGCATCACAATCAAGAGATGTGGTTCCACCTTCTTGATTAGAAGAAAGAACCAATGCATCATGGTGTTTCCTTGAACCCAAAGACCTTGAGGCCACCTGTCCTATCCCAGAACCACTCCTACGTGAAGACTTCTCAACTAACTTCGCAGCAGTGTTCTTATTAGACCCAAAATCACTTACCATGGATCCAAGAAAACCTAGAAGAAATTTCAGGCCTTGAAGCAGACGCTCATCACACGCCAGTTTCTTCATAAGCATCACCGTCCGCTGCAAAAGTGGTTTCATCGAGGCCTCTCCACTTGAAAGTTGAACAACAAAATTCAAATAGGATTTTGCCGTATTGACATCATACAGCGTAAAGGCGCTATCAAGGGATTCTAGCAGAGCCTCGTATATATGATAATGTAGTTCTTCAGATTGTGATTCGGGAGGAGACAAAAGAGACACGATGAATTTCGTGGTTGATTCTCTTAGGGATGATGAGCTTCCATTTACACAAATGGGATCACCTGAGGGTTCATTTGTGGACCCTAATAACCTCTTTTCCAGCCATTTGGAAAGGTGAAGCAAATTCATGTTGAGGAATTTCTTTTGCAGCTTCAGTTTGAGATTAGGACATGCATCTCCAGATAAAAGATCAACAAAGAAACTAAGAACCTTCACATTAGCCGATTCAGAGTTGCAATTTTCCAATGCATCAACGAAGACCAAAAGATCCCCATGCTGAGAACTACATGCATTTTCCATCCGTTCAGAACCATCACCATCAGACATGAATTTTTGTAACACAGATGCCCTTGAAGAATCCTTCACAATGCTGTCTATAATATCAATAGCCTTGGACACTACACATTCATTAACACAGCTATCGACAACTTCTCTAGCATTAATATCTTTCAAAAACTCGTACATGTTCTTCATTGTAAAGAAACTTCTGTAATCAAACTCTTCCAAGCCATAACTCAGGTTTTCGTAAATTGCATCACATTGAGCATGGAGGCTGCTAAACACCCTATCAGTTTTAATTGACAAAATCAACTCCAGAATCTCATGGCGTACTTCAGCTTCAATGGAGGTCATTTCATTCGCATTTATCATCTTGAGAAGTCCATCTAGAACACATACGATTCCTTTAATGCTGAGAATGCAAGAAAGCAGAAACCCACTAGAAACTTGATTGTTACACGGGAATCCGTGCATTCTAAGTTCAAAATTAACCTTATTCCAGATTCCTGGTGCCATCTTATCAACAGCAATACCCAACTTCGGCAAAAGTTCACAAATAGACTCCAGTTGACAAGGGCTGAAAGCGCACTTCTCAAAAAGCACATCCTGAAGGGACTTCTCAAATCCCGTGTGTTTGAGAAGCAATATAGGTGAAAACCTATTGGCAGAGCTCTGGCCATCACCAAAAGTAGAAAGTAAGGTTTTCTGGTAAACATTTCTGTACCTCAGTAATATTACCGACAACGCTTTCAACAACACTGCAACTGTGACTGACTGAAGTGAACTGCCGATCAGCTTTTCAGCAAGTGTAAGAAATTCAGCATCTCTAGATGTGTGCTCCAGCAAGACTAGACCGGCTGAAGCAATTTCATTACTAATGCAATATCTCTGATTTCCAGCTCCAAGTAAGGACAGTACCAGAGCTAACCATGATCCACTCCTCAGAAAGTCCAAGCCTAGTTCTTCGGTTTCCTCTGATATGGGCATTGATTGCAACTGTTCTAGCACAGAGAACACTAATTTTGAAAAATTAGCACTCTTGGCAACTCCACAACTGCCCAAGATTGAATGACCAAAGTACAAAAGATGTTCTATACTAGTGATGTCAAGCGTCTGAAGGTCACTACATGAAGGAAGCAAATCCAAGGTAGTGTGCATGGGAGGGATATCCCAACAAAGCATAAAAATGTATCTTTCAAGAACCAAGTCCTCCATGGTCGATGCACCTTTGCCTCTCCAAAACCCTAGAATCCAAGAAAAAGAAGAACATACTTCAGCCCAATTCAGACCTAAGCATTCAACCGCAAGATCTTCTCTGCATGCTGAAGCCGTGAAGGATGTGACATCAATCAACTGATTCAAAAAATTGCTGCTGACTTCCCCTTCTATGGTAAAAATACGCATCACATTCTCTACGAAAGTTGATGCCCAGAACATACGGTTACTTGCATTACCAGCCGGAACTGACCTAGCAAGTGGAGCTTCCCTTAACTTGGACTTCAACTCTGAAAGTAACGTTGGAGGACAAACATTGGGATAAAATATCATGTGCCGAAGAATCAATACCAACCGCGATACTAGCAATGCCCAGCATGACAATTGGGTGCTGTTAAAACCATCACAGAGAGGCTCAATTGTTCTAATGGATGAAACTATGAAGTTCGCTTGTACTGCCTTTTCTGCTTCAGACGATAAATGAAATGACATCAAAAGAATCTCAACATGCAACACTGAGGGAAGAGTCTCGATAAGTTCTTTGAGACTAGGGCAACGTGTGCAGACTGATTTTACCTTCTCAAAAACAAATTCCACAAATACCTTCTGGACTTTTGTCCTCAATTGATTACCAGACATACCAACCCGGCATATAAGCGTATGAGCTAATAAGGCAAGGGTCTGATGGTTGTATACAAAAGAACCATTATCTACGATCAATATTTTGCAGACAAGGTACTCTTCGAGTGATTCAGATAAAGCATGGAACGAGATTAAGTTGTGCAACACCTCATAGCAAACCTCATGAGTATGCATGAACTTCCTATGCTCAGACAAAGATACACCAGCATCAGAAGCCCTATCTCCAGCATGACACCCTTGACAACTGAGAACAGAAAGAATGATATCGATATGATATGAAGTGAGCTTTTTGCATGCATCCTCATATATTGAAGAATGCCATTCAGGTGAAAAGGCACTTGTCTTCAAAAAGATAAACAATTCTGTGGCAGCATGGAGAGGCATATTGGACATATTGGTAACAGAACTAGCAGCAATAACCGACTGATCATATCCATCCGTTGATCCTACTGAGCGCCCACCCTCGGAAAAAAGGTCACCAAACAGCGCTTCATCCTCATGGCAAACTGTGCTTTCAGGTTCCAAGGTAGAAGAGGCCTTTGTACAGCTGGAATAGGATCTATCCAGTTTTGGTAACATCTTCACTCCCTCAGAATGGAGAAAGAAAGCAAGGTGCATTAACTTGTCCACCCATTGCCTTGATGTTGGGAATATCACTTTCAGCAACTCCTCGACACTGTACTTCTTTACCAAAGAGATCCTTTCAGAACCCACACCACATAAAAAGGGATCGGCCTGAGAGTCAGCAGAACTGCCACTATTTCCAGCGTGTAAACCCTTCAATTCCAGAGCCTGATACTGTTGCTTCTTTATATCCTCAACTAACTTCAGAATGTAAAGAACAATTCGAGGGAAGTAAGCCACTGGCAGCTTTATGTTTGTCATAGACTTGTCATACCTCCACACATCAACATCCAGATTTTCAAATACAGAAACTATTACACCTACCAAGATGTTCTGGAACACGTTGCTGTTGCAGAAAATGGTATGAACTAGGTGAAGAAACGCCTCCAACAGCAACAACACAAGACTTTCAATATTGAACTCAACAGACACATTGCTTGTGGCAAATTCATATCCACTTCTAAACAAACTAGGGAGCGCATTGGTAAATGATGCAAAAGATCCCAACAGTTTAGCATCATACTCAACATATGGAGCATCTTTGGTAACACTTGCAAGTAATTTGAAAATTCTTGCACAAAATGACAATCTCTTCCGTAAATTGATGTTGTCCATCTTCTCATCACACCTATCAAAATTCTCAACCAGTCCCATGCAATGTGAAACAAGGCGCTGTATGCATCCTAGGTGAACAACTGCCCAGTGCTGTAACAGTGGAACCAATTTATTGAAATCATGAGAACTCCTTCCAATTGTCCATGAGTTCATATTTTCATGTTGTGTCCAATCGGAAACTAATGTCATAAGAAGACGATCCACGGGCTTCTTTTCCTTTGAACAACTATTCCCTTTCCATGACAAAAAGAACACAGTTTTAGGAGACCTTGCAACTACTTCATGAAACAAACAATATGCAAGGACAAAAGAAATGAGTACCTTGAACAATACATTCAATATGGTCTTGCAATTCAACACTCTCATTTCTCAACGGGATTGAATTCAATGAGTCTATAAGCAGATTCATAGAAGAAGAATGTGACACATCGGCCTCTTTAATTGTTCCATCAACTAGTGCGATCTCCAATAACTGCAACATGTTTTGGACGAAATAAATAATAATGATATCAATGCATACACACATAATTGCTCCCCACTCTGGGGCAATGCATTGACATATACCATCAATCCTGTCATATAACAGGCTGGGGGAGAGAGGGATGGAATTCTAACAGCACTGTCACTTTTTTAACACATGTATATATAATTTAGGATTTAATCACTATAATGGTACTAATAGCATGTTTGTTTAAGACTTTTATCAGCCTCTATGTGGGCACACCACGTGTTCGATGGAATGATCACTAGGCCCATTCATTTCACAGTTCCATCAAGTGCTTACTGCTTAATGAACAATTTTTACCACACTGTTTATTCAATAAGAGGAGCTCCCAGTGTTCATTATGGAATAAATTACAAGTTTTTTAAGAATCGCTAACCTAACTCAACTGTAAACCAATATCACATTTTTATCTGCTCAAAATTCAAGAATGGTCACCAATATTGGAACGAAAGCATTTGGACCTTCTACTTAACTATTTTCAGTTAAATATCATGCAATTTCCATGGTTCACCAATCACTATACAGCTTCCAGACAGCATTCTTTTTTGCTTATTCAGTGTTTTAACTCCATATAGAAGCACAAAGAACTGCCCCCAATGTCCCATTCATTAAACGACAGCCTCCTCTCCCGATTGTAACTCAAATTTTAAAGCCTTAATATGCATATACATATTTTATGGGTTGGCGGGGATCAACAACCTGATTCAACTTTCCAATATCGCCAATTAGGATACAAAAGCTATTAATTGTAAAAATGATACATTGCATCTTTAACAAAAAAAAATGGTGTGGAAGTCTTTTCGGATGACTCAGCAGGAGTATAATTGGTCTGATCTGCCAATTTTGTGCACGGTGCTTATATGCGTTCATAATCAGTTATTTCTTTCCATCTTTCCTGGAGATGGGGATTCAGGTTACTTTATTTAGAAGAATCTTTTCCAATGCAACATATTCAAGATTTTAATTATAAATCCTAACAATAAATTTGATGGTCCGATCTTCCAATTATCAAAATTCATCACCAAAAGACGCTTGCAAGTACATAACACATGCCTCTAGATCCAAAGTTAAGTGCAAGAAAGTCGGCTTACATRTAGGCACTGTGACTGCTACTACCCTATCCTAGCCATGACAAAAAAAAACATCCTGCCTGCAGATCTTCCATTGATATGGATACTGCTCAATTCTCTCCAAGAAATAGGCCCACATGAGGTATAGTAATTTCAGAAAAATCACTGTTTCAAGTCATGCATGCCATTTCCAGATAAATTATTTGTGTACAAAGTGCATAGAACTATTACACGATTTGAAAAGGAGTGGTAGGCATGTAGTTCTTCTGCTAGATATGATATTACGTGTATGATGGAGGTTTACAAGCTGGACATGCTGCAAGTGGCAGCTTAGTGACGGCTATGCAAGTAAACATGGATTTAGTTGATGGGTGACACACTCACTGGCAGTAGCTTCTCTGAATGAAAATATTTCCAAAGATATGAACCAATTCACCTATTATAACACACTACCTTCTCCATATAGCATATGCATAATACCTCCTCCCGTGTGTACATTGTGATCTCATCAATAACCAAGTAAAGAGGTGGTAAATATGTGCCTAGTAAGAATAATAGAATATCTTCCTGACTTCATAACACTTGCATATAATCTATATATATATATATATATATATATATATATATATATATATAGGTGAGGGCTCATGTGAGAACCGCAAATAATTTAAGAACCAAGGAACTGATTTTATAGTGTGTATTCGTTCATGAATATGCACTCTGTAAATTTCATCAAAATATGTATATTGTCAATGAGTATATTCATCAGTGAGTAGATACTATATATGAATGTATTGTATGTCAATGAGTATATTCAACAATGAATATACACTAACAAATTGGTCCCTTGTTCTCAAAATATTTGCAGTTTTCATTTGTCAATGATATATAGGGTGTGTGCGTGTGTGTGTGTGTGTGGGTGTATGTCTTGGAATCAGAAATAAATTCTACATGCTCCTGATTAGAAGTATATAATTTAAATTCTTAATTGGTAATAGTTTACTTAGTTTCGCAGTGTTATGCGTTCCTTATTAATCAAAAATGAAATAAAACCATATAAATTATAATTATATTCCGATCGTGCATCTCTTAATAGCTAAACTCACTGGAACTAGCATACCGAACCACAAAACAAAACTACCAACCTGAATGAAACTTATATCATCACTGTTGGCAACTGACTTCTCCAAACAACAAACGGCAAACTCCAACGACTGCTCCATCACAGCAACAATGATCGGTTCTACTTGCTCGACTGTCAAATCAAAAGGAAGAAAAATATACGTATATAAAAAAATCACTTGCAGAACCACACAAACCAGAAATTGACACTCAAATCGGAATCAAAACATATCCACCCTAAACTCATAGTTAAAAGAAATACCAGAAATGGATCGAGTTGAAGAGACAATCGCGTATGCCAAGGACATAACCGCTTGAATCTGAGCATGGTCCCAGCTTTGTAGCCCTAATTTTCCATCACTGTTCGTTTCAACGCCTTGTTTGAGGATCAAATAAAGCTTCTCGAGCCCTAATTTTTCAGACCGAAGTCTAATATCATTCGATGAAGATGATGCCTTGTCGTCGAAGAGAACTCCGACGAGTTTGGCGATTTCTTCCGCCATTTCCTGATAAAACAACCGAAGAACCGATGATGAATGTGTTGTGATTGATCGATCGGAGCAATTATACAAGATGCTTTACGTGATCGAGAGAGCAGAAAGCTCTCGCGAGACTTCGTTTCGATAAAATTTTCTAATCAAAAAGAGAGTTTAGTGGAGAGGTTTATTACTTATTAGTGTGAGAGAGGCGGTGGGACTTGATAGAAAGATAAAAAGCCAAAAGGAATACGAAATAGTTATTTGCTTCAACTCCAAGTTTGGATTTTAAAATTCCGTCAAAATTGATATAAATATTATTTGTATAGTAAAAACTTTTAAAAATCATTTTTATGTATAAAATATTGTTTATTAATGTATATTATTTAAAATTTTATAATACAAATAAATTATACGTAAGTACAATATATTAAAGTTTTATTTTTGAATTTATGTAACTAACTGCAGATAAACATCTCATTTTAAATATAAAAAAAATCTAAATATAATTACAATATATGTTGAGTTCCAACATAATGCTTTAACTATTATCTTTATAAGACATTGTATTATTAAGGGTTAAATGCATGAAATAGCAACCTACTTTCACAAAATTTCTTATTATAGCATTCTACTTTTGTTTTTCTTTATTACAGCAATGCACTTTCAAATTATTTTTTATTAAGGCATTGTACTTTAAAAAATCTACCCATAATAGCAATGGRTAACCTGTTACCTTTTAAACCGGTTAACCCTTTGACTTTTTTGTTTATGTAGCTTTAATGAGGTGATGTGGATGACACATCATTTTAATAATTTAACTAAAATTAAATAAAAACATATTTCAAATTATTATTAGTGATTTTCATTTTTCATTGCTATTATCTAAAAAAACATTTATTTATTTTTTACTTTTTCTTAGTAGGTTGCATTTAAATTGAATATTCTTAGAGTAAAATATTTATTAAATAAATATGCAACATTATTTTCGAGATATATTTTATTTGTAAAAAGACAATTTTTCCTATTTTATGTTGTTCAAATAAATACATATTTTTTAAAGTTCTCTTTAAAATATTAACGAAATAAATTGTTATCTACAATTTTTTAATATTGTTATATTAATAAATACTTCAAAAAAATCTAATTAATTTAATATATTTATACGTGAAGTAAAAAGTTTTTAAACAAATATAATATATTCGTCAAGTAAAGATAATATTTTTTGGTAAAAAAAGAACAATTCTTTTTTTCTTTTTTTCAAAAAACACATATTTTTTTAAAAATATTAGCGAGATAAGTTGTGTTCTACTAGTTTTATTGATATTGGTATATTAATGAATAATTTAGAATTTTTTTAATTCATTTAATACATTTATTAAAAAAACATGTAAAATATCTAAATATTAAAATTAAAAATACAATGTTTAATAAGAAATAGTAGATGTTATAATAAAATAATTTTGAAAGTATAATGATGTAGTAAGAAAGTCACATCACTAGTACATGTTGACAGCTTACGTGGACAATGAGGTGGCATGGAAACCTAGTATAATAGGTAAATTTAAATCAAAAGGTTACCCAGTGCTATAATGGGTAAATTTTTCAAAGTACAATGTCCTAATAAAAAATAATTTGAAAGTACATTGCTGTAATAAGAAAAACTGAAAGTACAATGCTATAATAAAGAAATTTATGAAAGTAGATTGCTATTTTATGCATTTTGCCCTATTATTAAACCCAAAATAAATTAATTTGTTATTGAATATTAATTAAATTATAAATTGAACTAAATAAATTACACAAAAAATAGAAATTTTGAAATAGTTAATTTGATATTGATATTGATGAATTGTGCGAGTACTCTTCTAGTTTTATTATAAAACATTTAGGTATGTTCGTTAGTAGCTTAACAAGCCTCACAGCTTATTCGGTCAAATTTGCATGATTGTATGGTAATGACTTGATGGAGGTATTGAAATTGACTTATTCAGTGAACTTCTAGGGCGAGCTTTATACATAAAGCTAAAAGGTTGTTTGGTTGATTTTCTATTAAGTCTAGTGTGAAAAAAGCTATTTGTATGGATTAATTTGTCTGTATAGATTGACAAAAATTTTGTTTTAGAGGGTCTTTCAATAGATGGAAGAAGCATATATTTTAATTAGAGTAAGAAACGGGCACTAAGTTTTTTTCTAAACTTGTTCTTCCGGTGACTTGGGTCGGATGTTGTGCCATGTCATTTAATTGCCTTTTTAGGCTCTTTTAATTAAAAAGACCCATAAAACAATTAAGGGGCGTTTGGTTCGTAAAGTGAAATTCGATGGAATTATAATTTATCAAATAAATTTGACTTTGAGGGAATATAATGAAATTTGATGGAATTTGACCATGCCTTGTGATTGTGTTTGGTTGCATGGAATTGGAATGAAATTCTTAATGGATTGGAATTTTTTTGTTTCGTTCACGGAATTCAACTTTGGAATCGGAATTAAATATCAACAAACGACCTTTTTATGATTTTTGAATAACGGAATTGGACTAGTGATATCGATAGCTAGTTATCTTGAATCAATTCATTGATTACATTTGTTGTCTATCGATAACGTATAGATGGAAAAATTAAGAGAGAGATAGAGCGTACCAGATGGAGATCGAACCAGAAATCAATTAGATGAGATGGTAGACGCAATTTTGAATGAATTTGGATTATAGAAGGAATTTGTCAGAAAAGAATTGAAATCCGAGGGTATTACCTTAGAATGTAAAATCTATGAGTGAATGAATTTATTGGAATTAAAAGGATTTTATCAGTTTTATTCCATGAACCAAAAAATCAAAAATTGTATTTGGAATTTGATCAAAAGACTTCGTCATTCAAATTTCTTTCAATTTCATCCAAATCTATAAACCAAACGACCTGATTGTTTGGGCTAAGTCTTGGGCCTTTATGTTGGAGACTTGGAGTTGGAGTTAATTAATTAATTAAAGGTGCTAAGAATTTAATTAATTAATTTATAATTTAATTAGTATATTAACTTGGATTTTTAAATTAATTTAATATATTGATTAATTAGGAATTACTATTTATTTAATCGTTCAGTTGAATTTTAAATCATTTAATTAATTTAATGATTTAATAATATAATTAAAACTTCGTTTTGAAGCCAAATAATTATTTGGGATGTTTTAAAATAGAAGATGGAGCTTATAAATTATGGAGGGATTAAATAGACGTTTTGTGATGTTGGTGTGCCAAGTGCTTAGGGGTTGACCATAGTTGACCTTTTGGCAAATTAGGTCGTTGATGGGTTATTTTGGTGCATGTCTCTAAGCAGGATTTATTTGCTTGGACACATGTTTTTAGGTGAGTCTTCATGAGACTTTTTAAGATGCATACATATGTAGATAAATCTATTTTGACATGATATTTATTCGGAGTTATGTATGTGGTGAACGATGGCATAGTTTTATGTACATGTGGAGATGCATGCTATTTATTTATGGGTTTTTAAATACTTTTAGCATGCTATCTTCGAGTCGGTTTTCATGTGGCATGACCCCAAAATAGGTGTCGGACGGGATGAGTATTGCGACCCAGATAATGCCAATGATATTATGACATTGTGTATTCAATTTTCATGTGACACATTATGGTGTTGATAACTAGGTAAGAGGGTCGGGCTCGATATGTCACATAGGGGTTACAAGACCCCGAAATGGGTGTCGGACGGGGATGAGCCGCGCAACCCAGAGAGCGTCAGTGCAGAGTGGACCTACTTGGTGAGACAGTTCAAGGAAACTAATTGGTGTTACTCGTTCTTATGGTAACATGCATACTATAAACTGGTGTTATTTGCTTATGCATGATATGAAGTTGTTATCTATGTATTGTTACGGGTGGAAATGAAGGTGTCGCACAACCAATCTGCTTAAGTAATTTGCACAATACTTCAAGTTCGATATATGTATTATGTAATCAACCAAACAAAAACATTTTTAAAATAAAAAACAAGAACTCGTGTTTATTGATGAGTGTTATCATTTTAATTCAATGTTTTATAATAATATATGTATTGTCGTTATCTTTTAGAGATATAGACAAGTAGACATAAACTTAAATGATTCAGTCATATTAAATCCATGATATAGAAATGCATCAGGTTCATCAAGTCGGATTTAAATTACCCTAACTCAATTCCAACACAGTAGATGCAGTGTGGCTTAATTTTATATCAGATATGCGTCAGATTGCCTCTGGTTGAGTTTTTCCGGGTTAGGTTAACGGGAATGGTCGGTTTTTTTAGCACACCTTATCGTGTTAGAACCCTATTTCCGGCAACCACATCACACTCACCAAAATCCAACAACACTCGTCCAAATAAACCTATAATCACCAAAACCAAACCATCGAGGAAACCATAAAATGAGAAAGGCAAGAAACCCTAGGCAAGAAATCTAGACCACTGAACCATCGATGAAACAAACAGAAAAACAAAACAATCTATGAATCCACCACCGAAACATCGATCTGGAACAGCCTCATCGCTACCTCTATAAGAAATCTCGAACACGCCACCGTAGATCGAGAGGTTTTCGAAGGGGGTTTCTTATTTTATGGGGGGGTGTGGTGGTGAAATGGGGGAAGACCGGACTGTGAGAGGAAGAGGTTTCGCCGGAGAAAAGGGAGGGTCGCCGGGAAACGGGGAAGAAGATGATCGCCATTCTCCTATTTCCTTGGGTGGGAGTGGGAAGAATAGCGTGGGGTGGGGAGATTGGGTTTTTATAATTTAACAACGAGTCAATTACAAATTTAGTCCCTGTAGTTTCAGGTTGATTATAGATAAGACCCTGAACTTTAAAACCCCCGTTACTAGGTTTCACTATTGATTGTGTCCCTTGTCATAACTTCTGTTAAAAGAACTTCGTTAAATCAAGAGTATTTTAGTCTTTTTGCACCAGTTCTTTAACATTTTTCTGACTGTATAACCCTTGATGCCTTTTCCACGTTAGTGAGTATATATCCGCAAAAAGAGTGCGCACACACATACCCAAACCAGATCTCACCCACATACACCAAATAAACCCACATTCAAACCCTGATTGCTTCGAAATCAAAGTCTAAGCTCAAAGTCTGACGAGACCTTTTCCCCTCCATGTGTTCAAGACCTAAGACCATCACGAAATCATATTAAGAAAACAGTAAACAAAAAGGTGAACCCCATCAACGACCAACCAAAAAACCCACCCCCTGTCGTCAACACCAACACCATCTCCAGCCATTCCTACAACAACCACCTCGACCTCTTCCCATGTTTGTGCTCAAAACCCAACACCACCACGAAAACCATAATCATATCAAGAATAATTATTCAAGTCTAGTTTTTTAAAGGGTTGGGCTTATCGCATCGTTCCAAATATACTTAACACTTTAAGAGCCCATTTCAAATTAATCTTAAGGGTACATTTTTCTGTAAATCTTTATATCACCTCCCCGTTTGAATTATATATGTGTGTAAATTAACAGTTTGGTCGATTAAATAGCCAAATGAAATAGTCAAAACTATAAACCGGACCATACCATGCATGTTCGGCTATTTTAAAGCCAAACCGCACTGCTAGTGTCATACCCACAAAAACTAGACCAAACAATGCGTGTTTTAATTCTTACATTCTAATAAGTTTGTTGAACACCCTTAATCTCTAATTCTAACAAGATTTAGTAACTACACTTCTGCCTATTCAACACGTGTTCGCCAACGTCCCATAATGCCCCATCCGAACCATTACGAGATGGAGCATTACAAAAACCAAGTACGTACAGATAAGCATTCCTTATCAGATATTCACAATACATATCATATACTTCACGACAAACACAACAACTCATCAAATAATTGAAACATTTTCACTATAAAAGATTAGGGGGTGTTTGAGATTGCTTATTTAAAACAACTTATGTTTTTTTTGTAAAAGTGCTTATTAACTTATGTGGTATCAAATCGGAGTTAAATAAAACAAGGTTAAAATTGTTAACGTGTAATAAGCAGTTTTTCATAAGTCAATAATGATTAACTTATCAAAAACAATTTATTACCGGTTTGGCACCGCTTAAGCAGTTTTTTTTCTTATCCAAACACCAGAAAACAGATTATCACCGATGTCATACTGAAATAAGTTAAAACACAGCTTTTATAAGCAATCCCAAACACCCCATAGACTTTCATAGGATCTCTAAAATATACATTTAAGCAGATATTTTGAGACTTTTTATTTATGCCAGCAACTATATTAAAGGATATGCTGATATAGAGATGAACAAATAGAAGATACATATATCCAAATTTAGAGAAATTTATAAAACTTAATATTTATAAGAGAGAGATATTATTTGAATTGTTTTCAGTCATGAGAGCGAATGTGTTACAGTTTTTATTTTCATTTTAAAATGTATCAGGATAATAAATATATAAAATATTTTATTAATATAATTAATGTCAAAATTGTTAAAGTGAAACAACTGTTTGAGTTATATGTAACTTTTTTTACATATTTTAATTTTAAATATTTTATTTAAAAAAAGTTCGTAACATAATTATTGAAAATGCTTTTACTATATAAACTATAAATACAAAACATCTCTATTATTTATCAAATAATATATCTATACTATATTATAAATCATTTGACAAAAACTCTTAAAAATCATCTTTTATACATTAAGTATTGCTTATTGATGCATATTACTTAAAATTCAATATTACAAGTGAATTGTGCATAAGTACAACTTATTAAGCTCAATTTTGAATCCGTATAACTAACTGTAGATAAACATAATCAAATATAAGATAAAGTTATTATTTTAAATATAAAATTAAAACTATAATCTAGATAATTATTGAGTTTCAATAGAAAAAATTAGTTATTATCTTTATAAAAAATAAATTACTTCGTCATTAAATCTAAATTAAATTATAAAATAAAAAAATTGAATTAAAGAAATTACATAAAAAATGAGAACTTTTATATTTTTAATTTTTATGAAATCTTCAAATTTATATTTTATTAAGAAAAACATCATTATTTGCTCAAAACCACATAAATCCGTATTATAACATCAACAAAGATCAAGACAATAGTTAAAGACCTTCCAGCCTAGTGGTAAAGCCTTGGGCATGACATAGTCATGAACCCGAGTTCGAGCCCTGGGAGGGGAGTGTTGGCGACATTTAAGTGGGGCCATGCTTAGCCTCCAAAATTGTCGAGGATTAGTCGGGCTTTGGCCCGGACACCCTTACAAAAATAAAATAAAAAATCAAGACAATAAAACAAAACAATGAAATCGAAATATATATCTCGTTGCATTGCACAATTACCCTTCTAATAAATACAAAATCCAAAATTCATAAACTCTTAATATAAATAAACTTCCCAACCCTCTTACATTATCAAATTTATTCATACAACAACATAATACCACTTATTCCTATTGATTTATGATCATCTGGAGATCAGTCGATCCGTATAATCTGGTTCAGAATACCCAAAATCATCCAAAAAAAATACAGTAATATATGACAACGTTATACAAAAAATTATTACTATGGAATATACAATAATAACGTTACATAATTTTAAATTTATCCATAAAAATCTTTTTAACGTATTATTTGATAAAAAAAATAAATGATGTTGGACTTGTACAAGTATAGAATTCATTTTATCAAAATGTTTTTATTAAAAAGATTTTTATGGAAAAGTTTGTTGTTGTTTTTTAATCTAAGGATGATTAGACGCCGGTGGGATTGGGATTCTCGGTACCGGAGGTAGTGGGGGGAGAGGAATCGGAAATGCCGGCGGTGGTGGCGGTGGTGGTGATGGAATCACACCTGGTAGAGGTGGAAAGGGGATTAATGGTGGAAACAGTGATGCCGGAGGTGGTGATGGAATGAGAGGCGGAATCAACGACGGTGGTGATGGCTGGAATGGGAGCGGTGGAAACAGTGATGGTGGCGATGGCACGAATGGCAATGGTGGCAGCGTCGGCGGTTGGAATGGGTTTGGAGGAAATGGAAACCCAAACGTCTTTTGATCGGAAAAGTTATCAGATTCCGATGGTTTTTGGCGGGTAACGGGTGGAATTGGAATTCCGGGGATCCGTGGTACCGGAGGAACTAGCGGCGGAACTGGCAAGTCCGGCACCGGAAGAGGAGGTAGAATCCCTTCACCGATCGGCGGCAAGAACGGTGTTGCCGGATCAGGAAGCGCCGGTGGAAACCCTTTACCGATGACATCTTTCTGACTACACAATTCCGGCTTGAACGTAAAAAACCCAGCTGAGAAAACATGTTTCCCGGCCTTCTTGGACTTGAATCGAATCTCCGACGAGGTGGCGGTGGCCGCCACTGCACAGTACGGCTCGCTGCTACTAACCAGTTTAATCGAACACTTCTTGATTCTATCGACATGTTTTCCGACGGAAACTGGTAGTTTGGCTTCAAACTCACCTTTCTCATTCGTCTTCACTTCTTGCCGGAAACTTTTTAACCCATCGCCGCCGCATTCCACCGCCACCGTGGCCCCTAAACAAACAATCGAACACCATTAATAAAAATAAAAAAATTATCGAAAATTAACAACATAAAAGCTCAAGATCAAGCGTAAGAACCTGAAATGAAGTGGGTGGATTTGGAGAGTTCTTGCCGGAAGCAGGTGTCACAGTAGACAGTTCCGACAACAATGGCGGCAGAGTGGTGTTGTTTCCGGTGTCTGCCACCGGAGACGCCATTGAAGGAGAACATAAAGAGGAGGAGAAGCATGAATGAAAGCCATGAACAACGCATTGTGGGAATTGGAGGTGTTTTTGTGTATGATTCCATCTGAATTGTGGTTTCTTTTTATAAGAGAATTCAGGAGGGTTTGGACTCATTATATCAATCATGCAGAAACCAGTATAACTCCAAACCAAACCAGCAGTAAATGTGGTATGGTCAAAAACCATGTTGATGAAACCTTTTGTATCAATTTTTTTTTTATTAACTGGGATATCCAACCCGTTATGTAGTCGACTAATCCCAAGATGACTACCTACTTTGCAGATAGCATGGAGTCATCGTATTTGAACATCCGTGGCCACAAGGAGATTTTTATTCCTACTTGGATTTGAACCTAGGACCTCATGATACTTTTGACCTTTGGAGTCAAACTCAAACCAATCAAGCACCACCCTTGTGGTTAACATTTTTTTATGTATATTTATATGATAGGTGAACATGAATGAGACGTGAGACTTTGAGATAGATGATTTTTATCCAAAATATTCTTTACATACATAGATGACGTCTCATTATGTTAGAAACCTTGTTGTCTTATGTTTGACACGACATTAGATAAAGGGTCTCTTATTTACCTCTTAATGGTTCCATTAAGAGATGAATCTTGTTTGGTAAAAAAAATTAAAGTTTGCCTCTTAATGGTTCTAAAACTTTATGAATGGTTTTTTTTATCTCGAGTCTCTTTTAACCATTCAGTGTCTTAATTCCATTGTAAACAGTTACCAAACAATGAGAAGAGATTGGTTCCAACCTTACAGAAGAGAAATGGTTCAAGACGAGTCGATGTGGGACGTCAACACCCTTTTTCCAAGGAATGCTAGATGGTCACTGATTGTACCAGGCGGACCCTCTTTAATCGATACCGTGGCATTGGCTATCACTTTGTGTCTTTGTTCCTCCGTCATAGTGTAAAAACCATAGGGTCGTGAAAGGTGTTACCGTATCATTTTGTTTTGTGCAACCGTTTATATTTTGAAACTACACATGGTGAAACAAGTTTCCCTTGGTAGAGTTTTTTTCCATGACTTTTCTCCCACCTCAAACGCAGGTTCGAATCCAGTTTGTGTTATTTTTTTTTTTTTCAGTTTTTAGATTTTAATTTCAGATCAATTACATAAAAACATATACATATCTTTGTTTTTCTATAATCAAATGGTATCACCATTTGAAAACATTTATAGGTGCGTCTCTACCAGAGTGCCTAGTCACTAGAGTAATAGACATTATCTTTGATACCATATGAAAATATATGAAACCCTCTATATTTACTCTCCAAATAAGCCTTTGGAAAAAAAAAATGTTCCAACACATACTAAAAAAATGCTCCAAATTTAACTGATATGAGACTATAACAGTAAAAATTATATTTTGCAAAAAAAAAAAAAAAAAAGGTCCGGATGGATTTGTCTGAAATTATATTTACTTAGTTTTTGTCCCTTAAATGGGACCCAAATGGTTCACGGGTGTGCTTTGTTGGCCACAAAATCCATGAGTGTCAGGCTAAGGTTACGGCCATGGTTCTTGGCTCATGTGGTCATGGCTATCCTTTTGCAAACTCTCATGAAATCGAACCATTCCCACAACTTCTATCTTGACACGTGTCGAATGTCAATCAATCGACGTGACAAAACTTGGTGCATGAAGTACCCATTTTTTTTTATTTTGATGTTTGTATCTGCTTGTGTAAATATCGAATTATTTTATAGCACCTTAAAGATAACAGTTAAGAAAATTCTCAACAAATCTGATTAATACACGATATAGGAATTTGAATTTGCATGATAATACTGAAATAACGTAAAGAACAAAAGCTTTGAAACAAAGACATGACTAACAGTTGAAATGCTACAGCAAAATGATGATTTGGCTCGTTATAGGCTTATATAGCATGTCGGTTTTACTAATTGTGTATGTACTTTGGGCATTAAATATGATACACGAAAAAGGTGATATAACAATTTTGAAGATACTATGATGATAGTTACGATACAGTGGATTCGAGAAGTCGTGATGATTAGTCTACTTTTTATAGATGTAAAAGCAACCACAAGGGCTTTTATGTCAATTTCTAGATGTATATTTTTTTTATGAATTATTTTGTATGTAAAAGTTGGTAGTTTTAATTGTATAACATCGACTAAAGATGAGTAAAACTGCAGGATGATGGATAGGTTTGAGGTAGACAGTTATAGACCATACCTTGATTTGTAGCGTACATAAGATAGGTTGTTGTAATCGTATAACATGTAGACCTATAAACGAATCGAACACTCAGTGAACTGTTTGCCGGGTTATGTTTGTTTATTTAATAAACGAACGAAAATGAACAAGTTTTTTTGTTCGTTTAGTTAAACAAACAAACATGAAACAATGTCTCATTTGTTCATTTATGTTCGTTTACTGATGATAACAAATTAAAATTTAAATAATAGTTATATATATATATATATATATATATATATATATATATTTGATTCTCAACCCTTAAACATTCAAGTGATTCATCACTCACAAGTGGCTTGAGCTCATGTGGCTTGAGCTCTAGTTCGTTTAAGTCTGTTCATCCATGTTTTTTTATTTTCGTTCGTTATGTTCGTTTGTTTATGTTCGTTTAGCATATTAACGAACATACATAAATGAACACGTTTACAGAACCATTTCTTAAACGAACAAACACAAACACAAAAAAAAAATTGTCCAACGAACACGAACAAGTCTCAATTCGTGTTCGTTTGGTTCATTTCCAGGGCTAATAACATGTATGCAAATATGTCTTCTACACCAAATGATATAAGAGCCTCTCCAACATATACTCCAAAACGGATACAATGAAAATTTTGGGCTAGTTTTTACTCCAAAACAGATAAATTGAAGATTTTGCGCTAGTTTTTTTTCAAGAGATTCTCCAAACAACCTTTATCCACGATGAAAGAAAATAAGAGAGTGTGAAATTAACCAAGTTTGATGAACTCCGAGGGGAGGGGGAGGAGTCCATCTGCTCAGACATCTGAGATGTCTTCGGATCAACCTGGAAGGGAGAGATATCATTGGTAAGAAACCGAGCAGTGTTGCCATCGTAGATATTTCATTTTATTATTTATCTATGTGATTTTATAAAACAGTTTTGTATAATTTTGAAAAAACGATAATGTTTTTATGTTTGAATAAATATAGATTTAAAGACCGTATAAAAATTTATGTCATATCAGATTAACAATTTAGAAGTTCACATTTTTTTATACTTTTATAGTTCAATTTTTTTATATAGTTTACTTTAGGTTTAATAATGTAAATTTTTTATAAAGATAATTTTTAGTTCAGTTTTTATTATTATAATTTAAACTAGTTTTAATATTTTTAGATTTAATAATATAATTGCTTTATAAAGATAATAATTAAGTATTTTGTAATAACTGAATAATTATCCCAATTATGTTTTAGATTCTTTATATTTAAAGTGAGATGTTTATCTTGTATTTTATTATGTTTATCTGCAGTTATTACGAATTCAAACATTAAGCTTTAATAAGCTGTATTTATGCTTAATCAACTTGTAATCTTGAATTTTAAATAACATGTATTAATAAGCGATACTTAATGCATAAAAAGTAATTTTTAAGAGTTCATTGTAAATACTTTATAATATAGTATATATATAAGCTCTTAGAGCTAAATGCATTTTTGTTTGTATTTTCTTTTTAAATTTTAAATATTAATTTTTGATTTTATACAAATTTTGAAAAATATGTAGAAAATGCTATAACCATTATTTTCATGGGATATATATATATATATATATATATAGAGAGAGAGAGAGAGAGAGAGAGACCTAATCAAATGAGAACTAATTAGTTTGTGGTAATCATGAGGTCCAATCTTAATCACAAATTAATTGATAAATTAGAAAATTTATAGTTTTGGTAATTTTGAATTAAAATTTTAATACAAGAACATTTTAGGTATTTTAAAACTCTTCTCTCTCTGATCTCCGTCCTCCGGTGATACCACAATAGTATCATAATGCATCTTATATGTGTTTGGTTATCACACTGAGGTCGTTTGTATGGTCGATCGGAGATGTAACACAGTGTTATCACAATGCATCTTATATGTGCTTGGATATCACATTGTGTCTTTGTTTAAGAAAGTCAATATTTTTAGGTATCACCGGAGGACGGTGGCTGGAAACAGAGGACGGAGAGAGAAGAGATGAGAGAAAATACCTAAAATATCTTTGCATTAAAATTTAATTCAAAATTACTAAAATTATAAATTTTTTAATTTATCTATTGATTTGAACGGGCCCCATATATATATATATATTAATTATTTAACTCAAAAAACAAAATGATGAGGACGTTTTGTTTATAAAAAAGAGGTTTCTTTTTTTTCATCACGGGAATTGGGATTATTTGTCCGAAAGGCAAAGACAATATGTCCATTTCATCGAGTCACGAGATTGGAATTAAAATTTAATGCCCATTTTTTTTTAATTTAATAAAAAATTAATTAAATATGTATTTTATTATTTTTAATAATAAAAATATTAGACAGGTTTTAGGTTCGATCTTGAGACTGTTAATCTCAACGTGAAGTGACCCAAAAAGATATCATGTAAGATCCCATATTGATTGGGAGAGGAACTAAAGTTGCTTTATAAGAGACTGAATACCTCATTTATCAGATGTGTTGTAAAACCGTGAGTTCTAATGTAGACAAAACGGACAATATTTGATATGGTTAGCCTCAGATATTACATTACATGTCCCTTTTGATGCGGGTTTTGTATGGAACAGGTTGGTATTGTTGGTAATCAACATTTTGTCCAAAAATAATAAAACCATCAAATAGAATCGATGTGCACATGCGGCTCCACGTATGAAACCGGTTCTCAATGACCCATTTCTACCAAGCCCGATTCGGTTCAAAAGCAATTTTTCATATATTTTACGAAAGTGAATTTATAATCGAGACTGATGAAATACACTGTTAAACATGACTGCTTTCTTCAAGGTTATGTTTTAAATCAAAGAAATTATAAATAAACCCATTTTTCGACTTTAGAACCAAGCTTATTATAGACTTTGATTGCATGTTACATTTATTTCAATTTCAGTAATTAAAACATGATACATATTAAATTATCATATGATAATAATTCTATTAGTCAAGACGAAACACGTTGTTAGGGACACGTATTGTCTCACGATCAATATATAAGATGTCCTACACTGTAGAGAACATCTAAAAATACGTTCATACAAAATATGTGTGTATCTATATGTGTATGCAAGTATGTGACTCTTAAGTGCATAACTATGTTTTATGAATGTGTTTTTTTTATTAACCTGGATATCTAACCTGCTATGCGAACTGACTAATCCCAGAACGACCACCTGCTTTGTAGATAGTCCGGAGTCACCGCATTTGAACCTCTGTGGCCACAAGGGGATTTTTATTCCTCCTGGATTTGAACCTGGGACCTCCCGGTACTTTTGACCTTTGGAGTCAAGCTCAAACCAATCAGGCACCACCCTTGTGGTTAGAATGTGTTTGTATAAATACACCATGTTTTGACAGTATGAAATATTTGTTAGTATATGTGATGCCTTAATTTACATGATACGTTTTAAATGTTTTAATATGAAAACCACAAACTCAATAAGACGTATACTAGATGGAAAGGTCGTTTATTGAAAACACTTACTTTGATAAGCGTTTACCGGTTCAATAACCTTACCAGATGAATATAAGAAGAACCGAGAATCTTACTTAGTAAGAGAGAAGACAAGGATCAAAAGTCTTATCTGGTAAGTGAGGGTGATGATTTTGATTCAATAAGCAATTACTGGGTTATAAACGCTTACCATTAATCCATTAATGGCCGAGAATGTTGCCCCATAAGATAAGTGAGAGCGGTGACCTTGCCGATAAGAATTTACCCAGTAAGCATTTGGTGAACGATCCCTTAGTTCTGATTGCTTTGCATCATTTACAATATTTGTAAGAAGAGTAAGAACAAGTTGTATCGAGTCTCAGGGGACGTTTAACCAAACGCTTACTTGGTAAGAGTCGTCACCCTCACTTACCGGGTAAGACTCTTGGTTTTTGACATTGCTCTTACCAGGTAAGAATCTCGGTGTTTTTCATGTTCATCGAGTAAGATAAGTTACGCGGTAAACACTTACTCGGTTAAACGTTTGGTAAATACACCTCCTAATCGTTGTTATTTTGTTTCACATTGTTCATTTTTAGTATTTAGTATTTAGTATGCAAATACTTCAAATATATATATATATATATATGTGTGTGTGTGTGTGTGTGTGTGTAGAGGGTTGGGTTCCGATGAGAATTAATGTGAGAAACATAATGAATTTCCACCCTTAGATGCACATTAAGATGAGATGCACAGAAACAATTCCCTTATCAAACACGATCTATGAGTGAGTTTGAGATTAAAGACGATCAAGAGTCCAGATCCCTTCTGACGGTAATACGATGATTGATCCGGTACATCTAATCCTAATATGCATCCAAAAATAAAAATATCTTCTTTTTTCCTAATGTAGTTTTTTTGCAAATTGTTTAATTAATTAGACGATTCGTGTTTGTTAACACCTAAATTTCTTTATTTCACATGTTTTTAATTTTTTTATTCACGTAACATTTAATGAATATATATAATTAACATATTTAAGAAATTATTATATAAATGAAATTACGATAAATATGAATATTTCTATTTACATGACATTTGCATATAATAATATGTGCATTTTTATTTACGTAATAATAAAATGATTTTAGTCGGCATAAATAAATAAATGAAGAGGACAATCAATCACATCAATATAATACCTTATAATTGTTATCAGTTATATTATTTATATAAAACTTTTTATGTATGTTATTTGAAAAACTATATATTTTTAAATGACCAACTACGCGAGTGTCAATCATTTTCTTTAGTACAACACAAACACACACACACACATATATATATATATATATATATATATGTATGTACACCACACACATATATGTGTATATATTGATATGTAGAGGAGCGATCAAATGCAAACCACTCATATTTGTACAAACCGTGCAAACCATCATCATCCATCGATTTTATTGTTTAATTGAAGGAAATGTTTGGAACATACAACTTTTATAATGTACTCTAACACGTTTTTTTAATCATTTTGAGTCAATTACAAAGTTTGATGATGTAAACTTATTAGTTATTACTTAATTATATATACATAAAGAAACAATAAGGACGATGAAACAACTTCATATCAAGTGTAATATCAATTATTATTAGTTTAATATATGATCATCGACCGATTTAACTTCAATAAATTCTAAAGAGTTTATCGGCACCGTGCAATAAACACTGGTTGTAGTTAAAGTAACCCTTTATAAAATACCAGATATCATATTTATAGAGGTGATCATTCGCGGGCCTATACTGGGCTTAATTTGTTTTTTTGTCCAATGGGCTTAATATTGTAAATCCAACCCTTTTCTTGGGATTGACAACTTGTCATTGCCGCCCTATAAACAGGCCGGCTTGCCCACGGACTAACGGGCCTAAAAAGTCTAACTTTTTATTAACAAATGTGGAACCAGAAAGTAAAGAAAAAACACCATTGCAATTAAGACTTTCAGCAACTACTGATTCTATCAATTGTTGATTGATTAGGACTTTTGACATAAGGATACTAACAAAGATGATGTAGAGCCTTTTAGGTTCTCAAGAAAAACAAGCGTCCCAACTCTCATCCTATAACTTTAATAATTTAATTTTCAAATATAATAGTATAATTTTAATTAAATATAGTAGTATAATTTTAATTAATGGTAAAAATATTAATTATAAAACATAAACGGGCCGGGACGGGATTGGATTGTACATATTTATTTTTACATTGTACATGTCCGTCCGTTAATTTTAACAAACAAATCTGGGCCCTTCCATTTTCTCGATAATGGTTGTCCAAATCCGTATTTCTGACGGGCCAGATGAGTCGGGTTTAACGGGTCATTCCGCCCATGAACAGCTCAACGTATTTCATAGTATCTATCTTGCATTCATATTTAATGTATCACTTTTTTAATAATACAGAAAATTACATATAAGAATATCTCCAACAAATTCCGTAAAATGAAATAAAATGAAGATTTTTAAAAAGTTTTTTATTTTAACATATTTTTCAAAACATTTATCCAAAAAGGGAAAGTAGTAGATAAAATAAAATTTTCAAATTTAGACAATTTCCTGAGAATAATTATCACGAGAAAATATATTTTTTATTATATTCTGAAAACAATGAAATTAAATGATTAGAAAAAAAAAATTATATTTAATTAATATTTTAATAATATAATTAATGTTGTAATCTTAAAAAAAATGTTGAAATTAAATTTCTTCTTCAAAAAAATTTAAATTTTGATTCTTCTTTAAAAAGATTTAAATTTTTTATCGAAGATATTCTGAATTTTTCATTACTTAGGGATTGTTTAGCAGTTGCTGAATAGTTTGGTATAGAATGATTAAGTGGTCAGAATTATTAAGAGGTTCTCATGAAATAATGCAAAATAAAATATAACTGTTTGATAATTGTTTACAATGAAATTAAAGCATTGAATAGTTAAGAGAGACCCAAGATACAAAATCATTCAGAGGGTTTTAGAACCATTAAAAAACAATTTTTTTTACCAAACAAGATTCATCACTTAGCAATTTAAAAATTATCTCTTAATGAAACTATTAAAACATAAAAAACAACCCTTAATATATTTTTATTTAAAAGAACAAAAAAGTTTCACCACTAGATAGGTGACAAAGGATAGTTTTAAAGAGTTAATGTGATTTTATTCAAATTTAAAAGGGTCTAAATGGTAATATTTTAATTTCCCAAACCATATTTTCAAACAAAGGACCTATACTTTGTTTTATTTCACACCGACCCCACAATCTACACACAAAATTAAAAAAAATAAAAAATAAAAAGAGAGAGCTTACTTGAATACCGCGCGTTCTCGCCGGAAATTCCTAGAAAATATTCTAACATTTCTCGATATCGATCATCTAACCATCAAATTTCATAATCTGAAGCATCCGACTCGGATTTCTAGAGGTCTCTCTCACTGTCGTAAAGGTATTTTCTCAAATTCCTTTTGTTCTTTAGATTATATTTCCGATATCCATCGATATATGTTGTTTTGATTCCTTGGAAGCTGTTGATCATCCTCGAATTCAAAATTTGAGATGGGTTTTTATAATTTTTGTGTGTATTTGAAGAATTAGCAATCTGTATATTCCAAAATTTTGGGGTTCTTGGAATTCCTAAATCCGATTGCACGATTCGGGGTTGAAATGCGTTAATTTTAGAAAGATTACGCGATATAATTCTTAAAAACTGGATGAAGTTACGGTTGGGGTGAAATGTGGGCATTCGTGTAAGTCGTTGATGATTGATTTTGATAATGAAGCAAAAGGTTGATTACCGAAAATCTGGGTCGCACGGAACTGGCCCTAGGAAAATCTGCTAGAAAAATCCGTCTGTGAAATCCCTTTTAGTTTTTGCTACTGGCAATGTGGGTCCTGGGGAACCAGCCCTTAGGAAAATCCGCAGGAAAAATCCGTCGGTGAAGTCGCTTTATTTATTAGTGTCAAATCCGTTTCCAGCAGGATTCGAACTTGAACCTGTCGTGTATTTGAGCAAAATTATTCACCTGTGTACCAACTTAGCTACTGTTCATTTTGATATTACACCAAAGATTCTTGCAAGCCAATGATTATCCCTTTTTAATCATTGGGGGTTTTTCAAGAATAAATTTGCAAGGGTTTTATAGAAAATGATGAGTTGGGATATCTTATTTATTTATTCAGAAACTGAGCTGGGATTCATAATGTAGGTGATTTATTGCTAATTTTTGAATACTGTCTGCTGATTTCTTACAAGAATTTGGAGTATTGTTGATTTAGAGGAAGGCAGACACAAAGACTATGGCTTTATATTCTTTATATTTGAGTTTATAATTGAAAGAAAGGGTCAGGTTCAGGGGAAAATCGAAAGAAAATGAAAAACTGAGGAACACCCTAGTAACTATTCATTTGTATGGTATGTGCACGTATGCATACAAGTAATTTGTAAGTAATTTTTCGGTATGCACAGGTGCATAGAAGACAAGAAACATCTTCAATTACTTGTATGCATATGTGCATGAACAATTATTAGGGTGTTCCTCCGTTTTTTCTTCTTTTGAGGTTTTCTCTGAACCTCATTCTATATTTGAAAATGGCATGGGTTTTCTTTTACGAAAACCTGCTCTACTCTTAAAATAGAGGATATATTTGGGTACATCTCACCCTATACCCGACCTTGGGCTAGGATATAGTGGGCTCATTCGGTCTACTAATTGGAAATGGCTGTGTTAGTGGTTTATATTGTATTTTTCTATTTAATATCCGGGTTTTATGATTGAAATATTATTGGGTTTTAGTATTTTAAAAGGTACATGAACTGGGATGTAATAAGTTGTTGATTTTAGTATAAATGTTATCACTAGTATGTGCTGGTTCTTGTTTCTTGGTTAGTGTTTGCTTAAGAACAAGTTTTAGTTGACTTTTAGCCACAAAAAACTCTTCTTAGAAACAACTGCTCTACTCTTTAAGGTAGATGTCGTATCTGCATACATCTTCCCCCCCTGACACTATCTCTAGGGGGAACATACTGGGCTCGTTTGATTTGGTTTTAACTGTCTTTTCTTTTGCAGGTCGGGGGAGAGAGAGGGGGTGCAGTGGTTTGCAGAGGCACCGAAACATCTGCGAGCCTCGCGTCCTCTCTCATTTGTTGGTAAATATGCGATTGATCTAGATTCAAAGTTTTCATCATGGGTTCTGTTTGTTGCGGCTTGTGTGAGTGTGACGAGTTGGAAGATTATGCTAATCCAAACAATTCTATATATAGAAACTGCATATGCATTCGTTGTTTTCTTCAGAATTTGTTATATATGGTACGTTGTTCTTTATTGGCACCTTTGATGTTCCTAATCTCGTTTTTATGCATTCTAAACCAAATCAAACAAACCCAGTAAATCCCAAACGACGTCGGGTCTGGTCTGGGGAGGGTAAGATAGATGTATGTAGTCTTTTCCTCTTATCCAAGGAGTAGAGAGGTTGTCTTTTACGCATTCGTGTTCATCGAATGCAAAAGCTGTCTTGAGATGCCTATGCATCCTAATGTGTTTTCGAATATGTATGTTTAGTTCTAGAGTCCTACGTTAGGGGTTGTTTGGTTGGTTTTGGATTAAGACCTGTATGGATAAAGCTGTCTGTGTGGATTAATGTATGTACAAATCGGGAAGTTTTTTGTTTGGGATGGTTTTAAACTGGGAGGGGCAAGTTTGAAAAAACTTAGCTTTCTGCATAAAGCTCCCCTCTTAGAAGCTTATTGAATTAGCAATTTTCTATATCATTAAACCACTACCAAATAGTTAAACAAGTCATGTATAACTGACCGAATAAGCTGCGAGTTCCATTAGGCTTGTTAAGCTGCTAATTAACAGACCTTAGAGACTCCCATCAGTGGGTGCTTTTGGTACGTAGTACAAGGACAAAACAAAAACTTCTTGTCCCAGGTGTAGTACATAATTTAGATTGGGACCAAAAACGCATATTTTTTTCTAGAAGGAACAATAGGAAGATTAGACAAGATTTGAGAATTACAAAACTACCCATGTCAAATTAAAACCATAAAACCTTCCATAATTCTTTCACACGCCTATCTCACTCTTGCCCATCCGGTCCAGTCCAATCCAATCCTTTAGTCCTGTCTGTGTACCAAACGCACCTTTAGAACAGCGGTCGTGTATCCTTTTTGCCTATATCCTACTAACTCCCGTGGATGCAGGCAAATTACTACAACCATGTAACTGTTATGTTGAATTGTGTTTGTTTTCTGGAATTGCTATTCGTTTTACGTGTATAAATTATCGATCCTAATACTAGCGACTTATCGGTTCTTTATCTATACTAGCGCACATCGTTATTTGCGAGAGGGGAAGAACATGCCAGACTTGCAAACCCTTCTCAATGGACCTCATCTTTTGGTTCATCATTGTCACTTGACAATTCTCTATCCGACGTTTATCGCTCTCCTCCACGACCCATGCCTTATGATACCGATTCTAGGTATCTACGCCTTCAACGAGACGAACCGACCCTGAGACCGGAAAAAGGCTCGAGTCACTCACAAGAGGAAAGTGAACCATTAAGAAGTGATGGTGATACATGTGTAGATCCTTTATATGATGGACACAAACCGGACAATTTCATGGGCGAAAAAGAAGCAGAAAACCCGCAAACAAACTCGTATTCGAAGCTCTCAACTTCAAAAGAGACCACGGGATTTGCACATATTTATTCTTCACCGGAAGAAGACGAAGATGTTTGTCCAACATGTCTTGAAGGTAATCGAGATCCTTAAATATATGAAAAGTTTTCTACAGTTCCTAAAATCATTTTGAAAGTTGGTTCCCAAAATAGGAATCGGTCAAAAGCTGCTTCCATTTTGATGCAATTTTTCCTTTTTTTAGAACTATATTGTGTCGTATAATCGTAATTTTTGTGTACTACGTTAATGCAGAATATACTGTGGAAAACCCGAAGATAATTACGAAGTGCTCTCATCATTTCCACCTTGGTTGCATATACGAGTGGATGGAAAGAAGTGAAACTTGTCCGGTTTGTGGCAAGGTAATGCATACTTACGTATACTTACGTGTTTAAGCTCTCGAAAATGCATTTTTATCTACCTTCGTTTTTGGGCTCGTCCTAAAAGAAGCGGCTAGTAAGGTTATTTTGTGACCGGAAGGTCAAGGTTAAAGCCCGAAGACAATATAAACCAAACGAAGATAATAAGGGTCTGTTAGTTGGTTTTCTATTAAGTCCTATATAATAATATGTTTATGTGGATTAATCAGTTTGTATAGATTGAGAAGATTTTTGTTTGGGAGAGTTTTTTCATAGATGGAAGGGGTGTGTTTTTCAATTAAGAGGGGGAGGTTTGGAAAAAAAAACATGGCCTTCTGCATTAAGCTCCTCCCAAGAAGCTTATTGAATAAGCCACTTTCTATTTCATTAAGCCACTAGCAAACAGTCATGTATAGCTGAACAAATAAGCTGCGAGTCATATTAAGCTCATTAAGCTGCTAATAAATATGCCCCAAATCCCACTCATAGGTAGGATGCATGGAAACTATATGGCTATACCCCAAGGGGTAGAGAGGTGGTTTTCTCAAGCCTAGAGATGGTCTATATGCAAATTGTATGAATAAAACAGTGGATTAATATGTCTGTATAGACTGAAAAAGTTTTTGTTTGAGTGAGTTTTTTCTTAGATGGAAGAACTGTGTTTTTCAATTGGGATGGGTAAGTTTGGAAAAAACTTGGTTTTTTCCATAAAACTCTCCCCTAAAACCTTACTGAATAAACCACTTTCTATATCATTAAGTAACTACCAAACAATCATATATAACTGACCGAATAAACTGCAACATCGTTAAACTAATTAAGCTGTTAACAACAGTCCCTGTGATTGTATCTTGATGTGGGTGTTTTTGGGTTTTTTCAGGTGATGGCATTTGATGAAACCACTTGAAGCTTTTCCTGCTGTGAATGAAAACAAAATCCCAGAAAGAAAAGAGGCTGTAAATTATTTGTGAATATGCTTAGGTTCCAGAATGTTCTTGTTTTTTTCTTCCATTTATTTATATACATCATGCATTAAAATTATATTGCAAATTGAAATTTATATTTATTTAAAATTACGAGAGTTTATTTATCATGATCGGGAGGTTTATGGAAGATGATCATAGCTTATTTATCATGATTGATGTTGTTTATGGAAGATGATCAGAGTTTATTTATTATGATCAAATACTTCAAATTAGGAAACAATCAAGATATTTATGAAACCAAATAGCTGTTAGCCTAAATGAAGAGTTGGGATTGGTTTATATGAATTAAGACGTTTGCAAGTAATTGAGATTCTAAGTGGTCGTTGGCGAAAGATCGTGTGGTTTGAGGCAAGATGATTAAATAGTCAGAATGATTAATAGGCTCTTATGATATAATGTCAAATAAAATATGGTTGTTGGGTATTTGTTTACAATGAAATTAGGGCTCTGAATGGTTCAGGGAGATCCAAGATATAAAATCATTCAGAGAGTTTTATGATCATTAAGAAACAAACTTTTTTTTTTGCCAAACAAGAATCACCTTTTAATGATTCAGATACTGTCTCTTAATGAAACTATTAAGAGGTAAACAAATAAACGTTAACTCTCTTTCTTATTGGAACCCAACCCAAGAGCCGTTTACCCAAACACTTTTAGGAAGAGTCAATATTCTAACTTAATTTACTAGGTAAGATTGTAGTTCATTAAAGCGGTATCTTATGCAACAATATACCTGGTAAGAGCTTACCAGGTACGAGTCATCACTCTCATTTACCAGGTAAGACTTTTTATCCTTATCATCGTTCTTACTGGATAAGATCCTGGACACTTGTCATGTTCATCAGGTAAGATAAATGATCCGATAAAGTGTTTAATAAACTACCCCTAAAAATATAATATGTTTTCTTAATTAAATTAAGTATATAACATATTGTTTAATTTAGGGAGAAGTTTATACAAACCCAAGAAACTATTTCATTTTGAATTATTAAGTCGTTGAACTATTTTTTAAATTAAAAAATCATTAAACGTTCTCATTTTGAATTATTAAGCCCCTGAACTATCTTTTTGAATAAAAAAACCATTAAAATTTCCCATTATGAATGATTAAGTTGCTGTTTGACAGTTGCTGAATGGTTTAGTGCAGAATGATTAAGCGGTCAGAATAATTAAGAGTCTCTCATGATATAATGTAAAATGAAATATAATTGTTTGATAATTATTTACAAGCAAATTAGGACGCTCAATGGTTAAGGGGGGCCCATGATACAATATCATTCAAATGGTTTTAGAACAATTAAGATGCGAATTTATTTTTGCCAAACAAGATTTAATTCTTAATGATTCAGAGGTTGACTCTTAACGAAAAAAGTCCCTAAACTATCTTTTTGAATGAAAAAACCATTAAACTTTATAATTTTGAATGATTAAGTCCCTGAATTAATATTTTAAATAAAAAAACCATTAAACTTTCTAATTTTGAATGAAAAACCATTAAACTTTCTCATTATAGATGATGAAGTCCGTAAACATTTTTTCCCCTATAAATTAAACCATTAACTTTTTTAATTTTCAGGTGATTGTTTGTTTTCTTTTATTTAATTTTTAAGACTAAATAATATTAGGGGTCGTTTACTAAGCACTTCATTGATAAATGTTTACTGGATAAAATTTTTCATCGGATGAACATGAGAAGAGCCAATAATCTTACCGGGAAGGATGAAGAGTCTTACCCGGTAAGTGAGGATGACGACACTCTTACCAAGATAAGCGCTTACTCAGTAAATTGTTGTATTCTATATGTTTTGATGCACTAAAAATCTTATGCATCAAAATAAATTATAGAGTCGACTCCTATCGATAAACGCTTATTGGGTAAGCATTTGGGTAAACGGCGCCTTACTCTTTGTAGAACAGATGCATTTTTAAGGTGGATCAAAAACCTGCAAAGTCGTTCGATTTTGTTCTTAGCCGAAGTCCACCATTTCGAAGGATGTCAAGTTTTTTGGTTGATTTCAAGAATTTCTCTTTGAGTACTTTTGTAATCTCAAGAGGCTTTTTTCAGCTTTTTTGGTTGATTTCGAGGTACTTTTTTTGGATGTATCAGGTTTTTTTGGTTGATTTGAATCACACTTTTGCAAAACAACTTACCCCCCCCCCCCTCAAAGCAGCCCGGTTAGACGTACATGGTTTTAAAAATGAGTTACGGATATGGTCCATTAGTTAAACAATAAAAATGTAGATGTCTTAACATGGTATCAGAGTCAACATCTGACACTCATCGTTCTTGGGGGCACTGCATAACTTCGAATTCAGGGGCGTGTTAAATCTCATTTCAACTAGACACAATACAACAAACTTGTTTTTTTTTTTTTTGTGTGTGTGTGTGTATATATATATACATATATAGGGTTGGGTTCACGTGAGACCAACCTATTTTCGTGAGACCCGTGAGACAACWTTTTTACATTTGAAACTTCACAGTAAAACGCTGTGAAGGTAAAAAAAAAGAAAGCCAAATCTTCACAGCAAAAACACTGTGAATGTTACCTTCACAACGTTTTGCTGTGAAGTTTCAAGTGTAAAAAAATGGTCTCACGGGTCTCACGAAAACAGTTTCGTCTCACGTGATCCCAAGTTTATATATGTATATATAAACGTCCGTTTCTCTAGAATCAATGTTTTAGAGAGACAGAGAGAGAGAGAGAGAGAGAGATTTAGAATAGTTCCATGTATCCTCTAACACCATGCATAATCTGAGATAGAAATGAATCGTTCATAAAATCTACTTAACTGTTACTTAAATATCAGAAGCTGGTTTAATTAACAGTCTGAGCTTTCTCTTACCCTTTTCAAAACACTGAAAAATACATAAACAATAAACAGTTCCAAATTTCTGGAGAGAATGAAGTTTGACAACCTTAAATCGTACACACACAAAAAAAACAGCTTTAAACTTTGTAAATTAGAAAAAAAGGTTGTTTTTTTTGGTAGGTTCTTACATTCCCCATAATTCAACCAAAAATTATTAGAATCATGTTTATTGTAGATTTTATATCACCAAAAAAAAAAAGAAAAAAAAAAGAGGAGAGGGTTGACCATTTTGCTGCTTCATTGACCATGCCAAAATCAAAGTCAAAGTCAAAGCATCCATCCTGGGACTATTCCATTGACATTCTGTCCACTTGTTGATGCATTTATCTGGCTTGAACCTATTGTGTTATACCTGAAATTTTTTAGTTTTAAAGATTAAAAATATATATATTTATATATAAATTAATACCTTGTAAAAAGTTAGATTACCGACAACCTTAACTGGTTTCATATGAAACTGGTCTCCAAAGAAACCAATGTGAGGAACATTTTTTGGCTCACTCAGTGACCGAGGCTAGCAGGGAGCCTAGGATCGAACCCAAGACGTGTCTTGTATTTGGGCAAAGTCATCTCACTCTTTTGTCAACTGAGCTACACGCTGGATGCAATTAACGACACCTTCATATTCTTACTATGTTTTATAAAGAATTTCTAATTTTTTATTCTATTTATGAAATGTCTAAAATACCCTTCAATACTTAAAGGAAGAGTATCGGTTTTCTCTAAGGATAGCTACACGACGTGCAAACAGTAAACTTGGAGAACTTTTTTTACGGAAAAATCAATCAAAGTGCAACAAAGTTTAATTTAATTGAAGACTTTTTTTTCTCGATCGATGTATATAATACATCTTAATTTTTTTCTATTTTGTATCTATTTTGACCGATAACTTGCTGATATTATAACATCTGATGACAAGAATATCTGTGTACGAAAGGATTACTGTTAAATGGACGATATATATGGTATCCATCTCATCAAATGGTACATGATTTAATCAGTCATAGTACCGGTCAAAATAGATATAAACTAGAAAATTTTCGAACTTTGTGACGTTGATCTAAGAAAAGTTTATTTGTTACGGTAAATGTGAACTGATAATGCAAACCTCATTGCATTTCGATTCATTTTGCCCAATTTTATGTATCATACTTGACTATCAAGTTACGGAAATTGACTTTTTTACAACCAATAAAAAGCATTTTGCAAAATGGATGGTTAATTAAGGTTGATTCATGTAAGAAGGTTAAATATTATAAAAAGGTAATAAATGAAGATTCATAAGTGAATATATTGAAAAAGTCTAAAAAAATCTATTTAAATGTATACATAGGGTTGGGTTCACGTGAGACCAAGTTGTTTTCGCGAGACACGTGAAACAATTTTTGTACACTTGAAACTTCACAGCAAAACGTTGTGAAGGTAAAAAGAAGCCGAACCTTCACAGAAAAAAACATTGTGAAGGTTACATTCGCAACATTTTGCTGTAAAGTTTCAAATGTAAAAAAGTTATCTCACATGTCTCACGAAAACAGTCTGGTCTCACGTAATCCCAAGTCTATATACATATGTGAATCAACGTTACAGATTATTTATATGTGTTCACTTATGCATCTTTAAATTGATTTTCAATAATTCACATATGAATATTTTCTTAACCTTCCATTATTATCTTCGCGATATTTAGCCTTCCAATTTGAACTTTCCACCGCATGATTATTTTGTACGAGTTTAAAAAAAATGGGGTCATTTTGCCATATGAAAGTACCTCTCAAAATGGTTATTTTAGTAATTAACCCATATAATAAGTGTAATCTACATCTTTATAACAACTAATGATTTTAAAAAGATTTGTTTCTATTTATACCGGAAGAGTGAGGTTCAAGGGAAACTTACAAAAAAATAAAAAACTGATGAACACTCTAATAATCATTAATCTGTACAGATGAATGATTATTAAAGTGTTCCTCAGTTTTTCATTTTTTTCACAGTTTCCCGTAAACTTATCCCTATATCATAATGTGGAATTGGGGATTTTAGTTAAAGATTAATTACCCAATTTGCAAATTGGAGTTGCAGTCTAGAGGCTGGAAGAAGCCTTGAGGTTGAGGATGCTGATCCTGGTGTTGATGATATGAATGACCATTTTCACCTCCTGCCCACGACGGTCCTGCTTGGTTTTCTGCATAAAACTCTTCTAACTGCAATATTAACATACATAATTTGAGATATTAATCTCTTTAACGATTTAAGGACTGTTTGACAATTGCTGAATGGTTTGGTGCATAATGATTAAGTGGTCAGAATGATTAAGAGGCTCTCATGATATAGTGCAAAATGAAGTATTATTGTTTGGTAATTGTGTACAATGAAATTAGGGCTTTTAATGGTTAAAGGAGATCCATGATACAAAATCATTCAGAGAGTTTTAGAACCATTAGGAAGCATATTTTTTTTTTTTGCCAAACAAGATTCACCTCTTAACGATTCAGAGGGTGCCTCTTAATGGAGCGATTAAGAGGTAAACAAACAACCCCTTAATTTGGATTAGTTAAGTGTCTAAATACATGTATTCTTACCTTATTCTGCAAAGCTTTGTTAGCTTCAAGCCACATCCTTTCCTGTCATTGACTCAATTGTAATTACTTATACAAGACACACGATCGTTTACAAACCCAATAAATCGTACAAACGTGTGAAAATGCAACGATTGTATAGTGTTGTTTCATGTGTGAAACATTTAGGACGGTCTTGTGTGGTGGAAAAAACAGTGTCGAACGTTTCACATATGAAATAACATTGTATATGTATGAATTATTGAATTTGTAAGAGAATGGGACTCTAGTTATATAATTATAAGTGCAATTAAGCAAAACTTGAATCTTGAAAACTAGAAGTATGATACCTTAACTTGAAGTTCAGAAAGCCTATCCAACATTGATTGAGTCTGCATGTATTGAGCATAAGAACATATGGGTATGTATGTATAAAGATCCAATTTTAGACATAAAGAAGCTTCCATTTTCACTAAGATCATATGGGTATGTAAAAAGATCCAATTTAAGACATGATAAAAGAAGCTTCCAATTTCATTAAGATGATATGGGTATATAAAAAGATCCAATTTAAGACATAATTAAAGAAGGTTCCAATTTCATTAAGATGATTATGGAAAAGGATCCAATTTTAGGCATAAAGAAGCTTCCATTGTCACTAAGATGATATGGGTATGTAAAAAAGATCCAATTTTAGGCATAAAGAAGCTTCCAATTTCACTTAAGATCATATGTAAAAAGATCCAGATGAAGACATAAAGAAGCTTCCATTTCACTAAGATCATATGGGTATGTAAAAGATCATAGTTAAGACATAATTAAAGAAACTTTCATTTTCACTAAGATCATATGGGTATGTAAAAAGATCCAAATGAAGACATTAAGAAGCTTCCATTTCACCAAGATCATATGGGTGTGTAGAAAGATCAAATATAAGACATAAAGAAACTTCCATTTTCACCAAGTTCACATGGGTATGTGAAAGGTCCATTTTAAGACATAAAGAAACCTCCATTTTCACTAATATCATATGGGTATGTAAAAAAGATCAAATTTAGGACAAAGAAACTTCCATTTTCAGTAAATTCATATGGGCGTGTCAAAAAAGGGATATTTAGGTATATAACCTTAGAGGCGAAGGAACGTGTGAGAAGTGAAGTTACGGTGAAAAGCGTAAGAAGAGATCTGAAACCTTGATCACTTTTAATCTTATGCCTACCATGAATTGCGCTTTAGAAGAGAATTGATTACATGCATCACGGTGCACCTCATTAGTGTTGACATTCAATTAGGATTGATCCAAATATGGAGATTTCTTCTTACGCTTCTCACCAGAACCCAACATAACCTTATTTAGTGATTAAGTATGAAATCAATGTTTATTTAATAGGTCAGAAGGAGATGAATTTAATTAAAAACTCATTTAAGGTTATATCCTAAACTGACCTATGTATAAAGATCCAATTTAAGACAAAGAAACTTCGTTTTCTCTAAGATCATATGGGTATGTAAAATGATCCAATTTAAGACAAAGAAACCTCCATTTTCACTAAGATCATATGGGTATGTAAAGAGATTCAATTTTAGACAAACAGAAGCTTCCAATTTCATTAAGATCATATGGGTATGTAAAAAGATCCAATTTTAGACATACAGAAGCTTCCAATTCACCAAGATCATATGGGTATGTAAAAAGATTCAATTTTAGACATACA
>NC_037534.1:2692148-2699896 GCF_001531365.2 Cynara cardunculus var. scolymus | reverse complement strand
GATCATATGGGTATGTAAAAAGATTCAATTTTAGACATACAGAAGCTTCCAATTTCATTAAGATCACATGGGTATGTAAAAAGATCCAATTTTAGGCATAAAGAAACCTCCACTTTCACTAATCGATGATATTGAAGTTTCGTATCTGGTGTCTCGATCTTACCCTTATGGACCGGATTTGCCTCAGCGTGGAGTCAAGTTGGCGCTCTAGTTGCTCAAGTTCTTTCAGATTCAATGGCCCTAGATCTTCTCCAAAAAGTTGCCTGTGAAATGATCACGATTCAAGGTTCGGTAGATACAAATCTTGTTTAGCCTCGTTCGTTCGGTTCATAAAAATTCGATCTTTTTTACACACACACACACACAAACTACTTGCCTTTGGTATTGTTGTAGAGACTCGTATTTAGCTTTCAGTTTCATGTACTCCTTGTAGCTGCTTTGCTATACAATCCAAATTAACAAGAAACTACTCAATACGATGAATGCAACAAGAAATGGTTTCGTGTTTGCATGAGAACTAACTATTTCATGAATTATTCATGATGAATAACTCCAAATTATTCATAAATACCATGCATTTTTCGTTGTGCATATCTATCTGGTTATTCATCATGAATAATTAGTTCTCTCGTTCTCAAAATATTTCTCTTTTCACAACATGAATTGAAGAAATAAAATGGAACTGCAAATCATACCTCGGCATCATTGGCTGATCTGCTGACTTCCATCGAACTATAAGTGCAATTCTGATACCTTTCGAGCATCTTGAGCATGCTGCGATATATACGATTAATTAGTTATAACAAAAGAAAACAATTCATTTAGGTTCATACGATGCATAAACGGCGCTAAATTGTCTTGAAATTAAGTTTCTAATTGAAGAGTGATCAACACATCGTGTTTTAGAACATGTAAAACTCATTGAACACATGAAACCCATCCTACTAACGTATTAGTTATCCGTTTTGACGGATTTTCGTATGGGCAAAACCCGGAGGTTCATGTCGGATTCACCTTTTTATCGTGATCTGTTAGTCCATCTTATTTATACAAAAGAACACAATCTCGTTACTAATTGAAAACTCAAACCCGTATCAACGCAGTTTTTCGTATTAGAACCCACGTTTTATACCAGATTCTGTATCATAACACAAGAGAAACATTTAGAAAGAAAAACAAAAATTAAGACCTCATAACCATGATCATGAGCAGTGAATCGCTAGGGTTAATTTATGCAATAATTAATGAGTTTTTGAAGCTAATTATGTGATTAAATAATTTCCTAATCCAAAATCATGTTGCAATAATGATTCCAAAATGAAAAAGGAATAATCAGATTAAATCTACGATTTAATCATTTCTCTTTGAAAAATGTGCTGAAAATTAGGGTTCCAGTAGAAAAACAAGTAAAGCTTTTGTACTTTTGTCTTTGAATCAATGAACTTGCAGCTCCAATCCCCAACAAGATCTAAAAACAAACCTAGAAATTAAATCAAAATAAACCAAACAAAATCGGACCCGATAAAACCCCGTTCGAATACGTTTAATCGTTTCAATTTCAAACGAAGATCTTTGAAAACCCGACACGAAAGCCGAAGACTTTACACGAAAGAAAATCGTCTAGAAACGTAAAGACGAGCCAAGATCGACATTGGTTCTACACAAGGTCGGCATTTGAAATGTTTACATCCCAAAAGCACAAAGATTCATCGGTTTTGATGCATTAAAACTTGGACAAAAACACGGATTTTGGTTTTGTAAAACCGGATCATGTGAATAAATACCCAAAAGGTAATTCCATTCTTCCCACGAAAACTAAATCCAAGAAAACTAAAAAAAGAAGCAAAATCAAAAGTAAAAGAACTCATCCCAATTTCTTGTTTTATGTCACTTACATGGTTTACTTTCCTTTTCAAGATTCATGAACACAAGATCTTGTTAAGCCTCAGATCCTTAAACCTAATTTCAAACCCATAAACCTTCATCAAGAAACCTCTATATCTCTCTCTCTCTCTCTATATATATATGTATGTATAGGTTATATATATATGTATGTGTAGGTCACTAAACTGGTGGGTATTCAAGCAAATAAAAGTATAAAAGAATCTGCAACTCAAGAACATGATCATCAAGAAACACAGAAACCCATATCAGATCTGCAGGAAAAAAGGGAAGAAATTAAGACACACAGAAACACACATAGTAAAGGTGTGTTCTTATGAATTACTTGGAAGTACTGCAGAACTCATAGAGCTTTCCACGATTTGAGAAGATGATGAGAGCAACTTCAGCATCACAAAGAACAGAGAGTTCATAAGCTTTCTTCAGAAGCCCATTTCTTCGTTTCGCAAAAGTCACCTGTCTATTTATCTTATTCTCGATCCTCTTCAATTCCACTCTTCCTCTCCCCATAATTCTTCAAAATTTCGACAACAAAGAAAACAAACACAAGTTCTTCGATTCCCACTTGAAATCGAAATCGAATGAGTTTAAAACGAAAACAAAAACAGAAACAAAAATTGGTTTATGAACACAGATGCAATATGCAAAAAACTTGAAGAAAAACGATGCGAAAACTGAGAAGGGTTTCGGATTTAATCTTGGATTCTATGTTTTTTAGGGTTTTCTAAGATTTTTTTGGTTTCATATTTCATACCCAGATATGAAATTTAGGGTTGGTGTTGTTTCCACCTTCAAAGCTTCATGCTTTTTAACCTATTTGAGAAACACAAGCAAGCATGATCATGGGGGGTAATCAGAGTCGCAATTACGGCGCGTGGAGGAGACGATTGTGCGAGTAGAATGGGGAGGGGAGCGCGTGGGAGAGCGGTGTGGAGTTCTAAGTGAATTATTAGTTTTTACAGATAAAAGACATCAACATATGTCACCAACCTTAAATAGGTATCACACGTGTCGGTCTATGAGAGGTTGATATCATAGGTGTCTTTAATTTTTTTTAAAATTTAATTTTATTTACTATTTTTTAATCTTAATTACTTCTTCTCAAGAAAATAAATAGTTTGGATTTGTTGTAAAAGTTATTATCAGATTTAAATTAATTATAACAAAATTGGTTTCATAATACGTTTAAACGTCCTGATAAAATATTTTATAAGATTAAATCATAAACGTCTCATCTAATAATGTAAAATCTTAACAATGGTTAGAGAGGGGAACGAAAGTTGTCTTATAAGAAACTGGGCATCTCCTTTATCAGATGCGTTTTAAAATCGTGAGTTCAGGTGTAAACAAAGCGGACAATATCTAGTATGGTTGGCTTGCAATGTTAAATATGGTGTCAGAGCTGAGAACCGGACTAGTGTATCAGTGAGGATGTTGAGCTCCCGAAGGGGTTGGATTCTAAGATCCCATATTGGTTCGGGAATGGAACAAAAATTGTCTTACAAGGAACTGTACACATTCTCTATAGATGCGTTTACAATATGTTTATATGACATTTTAAAGTGTTTTACCAACGCTTTTAAAATTAAATATTGTATTAGCTTTTTTATATGATATAATTTGAAAAAAATTCCTGTAAAATGATGGGTTTATAAGACACTTCTAAAAAATGTCCTATAAAAATAGTTAACATGATACTTTATATTAAAAATAAACATATTGTAACGTTTTTGTTTATAGTTTTGTCCTATAAACTTATGTTCTATAAAATATTATATTAAGACGCTTAGACATTCTAGACGTCCTATGAAACCAATTTTGCTAGTAGTTTTTTAGTAAGAGTTTCAAATAAGTATATTAAACATCATGAGAAGATTAAATGCAAGATTCATATGTGAATCATGCAATTGAAGATTCATTATCTGAATTCATATGAATATATTATAACTGAATAGATTTTTTGTTTGATTTGTATATAAACCTTCCATTAATTATGATTTTTAGTTTCTCACAATGTTTAATATACAATCTCAACATGAATTTTTATGATGTTTTTTGACAAACATATTTAAAGATAAATATTAAAAAAAATGTGTGTAGTTTGCATATACAATAGAATTGTATGTTTAAATCCCATGGTGGTAATGTTGGTGGCAATGAACGGTGGTGGCGGAAGTTGCTGTATTAGAGGAGAAGGTTGAGGTGGCCAACGATGGGAGTGGTGGCGGTTGGTGGCTGACGGTGGAGGTGGTGGTGGTCGGTGGCCGATGGTGCCCGACTATGGCTACCGACCACTAAAACAAATATCATATTGAGGTTATATACCAAATGAAAGTTACTTAGTAATATTTCAGTTTATGTCTAATTTTTGTCTCATATTGTTTCACCTAATTTGGTGGATTAAGAAAATGTCTTTTTTGTCTCATGTTATCTCACTTTGTCTCAATTATTGTCTCTGTCTTATGTCGCTTCAAACGTGAGACAGTAAGTTGTTGTCATGTCCCATGTTGCGTCAAACGTGAGACAATGAGTTTTATTCCGTCCTATCTTGTCCCATATAACAAATGCAGCCTTACAGATGCTCTAGAAACAAGATGATAAGATTTTGCACTTTATTAAAAATACAATGTCCCGTTATCCGTATATGTTTAAAAAACTTGTTGACGAAAATACTTTTAGGTCCAATATAGGACAAATTGCATTGAATGGTTCGAGTATTTAATTTCTCTGATGTAATTTCTAAATCTTTATTTCAGATATCATGAATGTGATATTTCAGTCATTTTGACAAAAATACGTTACAGATAATAAAAATCAAACTAAAATATGTTGCATTTTCATGCATTCTTAGCTATTAGATGTCATATGTGAAATACAAAAATGAATATTCAAAACGTACGCTACACAAACTAAAATTAAAAAAGATTGATGCATTTTCATGCAATTCATCCAAAAATATATATTATAAACTATCAACAATTTTTATACAAAAAATAATCAAAAAGTACGGTAACAGTTATGGTTTAAGATACGACAACTCAATGATCCTTATGTTCAATGTACATGTCATTAATCACAACTTGAAGAGTGTCGTGTACAATTTGTTTAGTTTTATCTATCCAACGTTTGATACTTTGCTAAACAGTGTTGGGTTCCGGTGAAAACTAGAAATAAGATGAGAAGTGTAATAAACGATCTCCATCCTTGGATATACATTAAGATAAGATGCACTAAATTAATTCCCGTATCAAACGTGGTTCATGGGTGAGTTTGAGATTAAAGATGATCAAAGGTTCAGATCATTTATTACGCTTATCACTTTAGCTCTTCTTATCACTCGATCATTTTCCTTACCTTCCAGTATGTGTAGTTAACCAGCTGTTATGCACATTGTGATACATGAACTGAATTTTTTCAAATTATTATCGTATCATTGGCTTAGTTTCATAAACAACAAAGGGTACCTGTACCCGAAACCGACACAGGTGGGTAGGTAGAGAATACATTGTAAGAACTTTTATATAAAAGAATATATTTATTCGTTTAAAACTAATGGCGTATGTAACTGTAAACTTGAATTGAACGGATAAAATGTAGATACATTGGTTATTAAACAGTGCACCATTCATTTGACATACAGTTTTAAAAATGAATAATTTTTAATTAATTATCCCTCTTCACAACTCTTAAATATTTAAGTATTAATTAAGAGTAGATTTGAGAACTGAATCGTTATTTTTGAAATTAGACATTTATCTTGATACAAATATAAGTAAAAATACTGATATTCATTTGGAAATTGACTAAAATAACCAATCGCCACCTTCATTCATTTTTTTCAACTATATTTCCATGTTAATTCCCAAAATAACCATTCTTTACGTAAATGTTATACGTGTATACGCAAAACCACATTTTATCTAATAAAAAAAATGGGATTTACGTAGAAAAGCATGAGTTTGCATTAGAAGTACATTTTTTTGTACAGATTTACATATTTATTTTTTTAAAAACGGTTATTTTTTGGAACTGTCTTGAAAATATGACTACAACTGAATGGAGATGAGAAGATTGATTATTTTAATCAAGGGAAAAATTTATAAAATCCCAACAAATTATCTCGTTTTAAATGATTAAGTCCTTGGACTATTTTTTGAATGAAAAAACCCATTAAACTTTCTTATTTTTAATGATTTGTCCTGAACTATTTTTTTGAATGAAAAAATATCAATTTTTACTTTTAAATGATTAAGTTCCTGAACAATTTTTATAATAAAATAAACCATTGAACTTTTAGAAAATGAATATCAACATCCTTTTAACAAAATAAACTACCGATAACCGAGTAGAATGGTCATTAAAGTAAAAAAAAACCTAAACCAGTTTTATCGTTTCCAAACACTGCGCCCTCCAAACCCTTGCAAACAACGGTATCACCCCGCTTGCCACTCCCTATAACCTCATTGTTGTCCATTTTTCATGTCGCCTATTACACTGTTGGCCCCTGCCATCCATCTCCATTTTTGATCTATTTTTAGGGGGTTACAAGTAGTTTTATTTTAAGGCATTTCTAGTGGGTTACAGGTAGTGTTTTTTGTTGTTTTTGTTAAAATGATGCAAGTAATCAATTTTCAAAAGTTAGATGGTTTATCTATTAAAAAAGATGTTTAGGAACTTGATCATTCAAAATGAGAAAGTTTAATAATTTTTCATTCAAAAGAATAGTCTGAAGACTTCATCAATCAAAATAAAAAGTTTAATGGTTTTTTCATTAAAAAAAATTCAATAACTTAATCTATACTATATTATAAACCATTTAACAACAACTTTTAAAACCATTTTTATGAATGAAGTACTGTTTATTGATACACATTGCTTAAAATTCAAGATTACAAGTAAATTGTACGTAAATACAACTTATTAAAATTTCATGTTTGAATTCGTGTAACTAAATGCAGATAAACATAATCAAATACATGATAAACATATAATTTGAAATATAAAAGATCTAAAATATAATGAAGATAGTAATTGAATTATAACCGAATACTTAATTATTATCTTTATAAAAAAATATATTATTAAATTAAAAATAAATTGATTCGTTAACAACCCTATTAAAATTTTATGATATTTTGATACTAATTATGACATATATTTTTGTTTTTAAAATTTTATGATATTTTAAAATTTACATTTTATTTAAAAACAATAATGTTATTGTTTTTTTTAAATCACATAAAACTGTATTATAACCTTGATGAAGGTAAAAAATAAAACAAAACATTAAAATCGAAATGTATATTAATGAATTATACGAGTATCTTTCTAGTTATTCAAAATAAGTTCGTTCCTTAAATTTTTAAAAAACTTTTTTTACTTAAATTAATTTTCCACGTTTATTTTAAAATAAAAGGATTAATAAAATAAATAAATAAATTAAGGGGGCGAAATGACCGCTCCTTTATTTGTCTTTCCCGGGGGGGACTTTTTGACAATTTTAAAAGTTTTAATAATAATAACTACGTGTCGGATTCTCATTGGAAGAGATGTAGTGGACGTTAATATCACTTACTGCGACACCACGTGTTGACATGACAAGTGAACTACAATTTCTCGGTCTTTGGTTTTATTTACACTTTTACCCCTTTATAAATACATTTTTTCTTCCTTTTTACCCTATTCTATCTTTACTTTACATCTTAGACCCCTAAGGTTTTAAAGTTATCATTATTTTACCATCTTATTATTAGACCATCCACATCCCTGCAATCCATTTACACTTTCAATTGTGCCACATCAGCTTTTGTAATTATCTTCCACACACCTGCAATTCACCTACAACA
>NC_037534.1:2659760-2691600 GCF_001531365.2 Cynara cardunculus var. scolymus | reverse complement strand
TTTTTAAATAACATATATACATGCATAGAATATTTTCATATAAGAATAATTAATGTAATTAATAAATATATTAATATTATAAAAATTAATTTATTTAAATAATCAGAAAAAAAAATTGGAGAGGAGGTTGATGGCCCGCGTGGCTTTCAATGTGAATTGAAAATTTTGCAATTGAGATCCTACATGGCAGCAAGATACCTGACAAAAGTCAATTTGCAATTCAAATTGCAAGCCCCATGTGGGTGCTCTTACTAACGACTTGCAACCCAAGTTTTGAGGTATTAATCGAGTTATCAATTATTGTGAGTTCGAGACTGATAACCAACTATGAGGTTGTTTGACAGTTTAAATGATCTGGTATAAAATGATTAAGTAGTCAAATTAATTAAGAGACTCTCATAATATAGTACAAAATGATATATAATTGTTTACAATAAAATTATGGCGTTAAATGGTTAAGGAAGTTTTATGATACAAAATTATTTAGAGAATTTTAGAACCATTAAAAAACAGACTTTTTTTTTGCCAAACAAGATTCACCTCTTAACGATTCAGATGATGCATCTTAATGGAACTATTAGATGGTAAACAAACAACCCCGTAACGTATGTAATACATATTTGATCAAGAAACAAAACAACCGTAGTTGTAATTCAGTCTTTGTAGTTAAAAACCCTTGTTTAAAAAATTATAAATTCGATTTTTGTACTCATTATCCATATCAGTTTTTTATAATCGAGGAAAACAGGGTTGTACTTGGTTTGACGAAAATTAAATAAGTAGGTGTTGAATCTAAGTAATTTGACTGTTTAATTTGTTTGGTTGCTTTAAAAACTGTGTATCAGTTAATTAGTGATTGAGCAGTATAATTTAATTACTTATTTAAAGCGAGAAAGTAGCAGAGTTTATCGTATTTGTAATAAATAAGTAGATGCTGATATATACTTTAATAGTTAGTTATATTGTATCGTTATATAATATTAGTTTGAATCTTAACTTTATCAGTTTTACTGATGTAGTTTTCTTTAAAATTGGTCAAACTTTTCTTTTGATTAACCTGGACGTTCAGCTTGCTATGCGAGCCGACTAATCTCAATGAAATCACCCGCTTCGTGGGTTGTCCAGAGTCACAGCATTTGAACCTCCATGGCTACAAGGGAATTTTTATTTCTCATTGGATTCGAACGTGAGACCTTCATGCACTTTTGACCTTTTGAGACTAAGTTTTAAGCCAATCGGACACCACCATTGTGGTTAAACTTGAGATTCAAAGTATAATTACTACAACAAAATCGGGTTTATAGGACGCTCTCAATTTCTAAGCGTCCTAATAGACCTCTCTATAGGACTTAGTTTATAGGACCAAAAAATAAAGTGTCATATCTAAAGGCGTTGTAATAAATTTATATGATGTTTTTTTTAATATTTTAATAAGTTTTTAGGACACTTTTAATATAAAGCGTTCCATTAGCAATTTTATAGAACACTATTCAAAAAATGGTCATATAAAAAACAAGTGTCCTATAAAAAATTGAGTTTATAGGACACTTTCTCAAAAGTATCATATAAAGTTGCTAATACGATGTTTTGTATTAAAAATGTTCTAAAAAACTTGTTAATATGTCCAAAAACGTCATATAAACTTATTACAACGCATTTTGATAAAACATTTTATATTTTAGTTCTATAAATTAAGTCCTATAAAACGATCTATTGGAACGCTTAGAGATTGGAGGCGTCCTATAAACTCAATTTTGTCGTAGTAAATGAGATTGTTTGGTTTGGTTTAGGGAAAATATATTATATGTGAAGAGAAAAAGTTGAAGGAGAGATCGATTAAGTCATCGTACAATTATTTATAACCAAATAAATTGCTGCATGTATTAAAACAGAAAAAATAAATCTTTAAACTTAAACCACAAGGATGGTGTCTGATTGGTTTAAGCTTGGCTCTAAAAATCAAAAGTACCTGTAGGTCCCAGGTTCAAATCCAAGGAGGAATAAAAATCCCCTTGTGGCCATGGAGGTTCAAACGCGTTGACTCCAGGCTATCTGCAAAGCAGGTGATCGCCCTGGAATTAGTCGGCTCGCATAGCGGGTTGAATATCCAGATTAATCAAAAAAAAAATCTTTAAACTTATTGACACCTAGAAATTCCAGCGGATTTTGATATTTTTAGACGATTAAATCTTTAAGCATACTAAAAATCTTTGACCTACTTGTACTGGTATTTGTGTTACCAGTGCAACCTCTTTTCTCATAAGGTCACGGGGTTTAAATTTTACTAAATATGACTTCATTTTATTGTACATAAATTTATTTTTGAAAGGCAAATTTTCTTAAGAATTGTATATACGATCACAGGATTTAAATCAACTGTTCATTACTAATTACAGTGAACCAATTTAACAGAATTACAAGTCATTATTCATTTTTCAAATTTAAATCAACTGTTCAAAATCCCTGCACCCAACGCCTTTGCTATCCCTCACTGTCCCCATCATCGTCCGCTCTCCATCGCGGCCCATCGTTGTATCCCCCCCGCCCCCATTGATCACTCTTTTTTCGATCTCTTTTTCGTCATTGAATTCTCCTTTTCCAACAATTTAATTGAGTTTGCATAGACAGATAAAAAAGAGGTAGAATTGGGAGAAAAAAAAACGGATCAAGAAGACGGAGATCAATGGCAATGGCATGGGCCAACATCAGCGTTCAACGATGTGCAATAACAAAGAGTGAACAATGATGAACCGACGAGGGGTGCGAGAGAGCAATGACCTTGGGTTCAAAAATGACTAATAGTTCGAGAACGTTAAAACCGTTTTAAGTTTTTCTTAATATAAACAGGCAAAATGCGCGAAATAGCAACCTAATTTTATAAATTTCTTTATTATAGCATTGTACTTTCAGTTTTTTATTATTACATCAATGTACTTTCAAAATATTTTTTATTAGGACATCGTATTTTAAAAAATTTACCCGTTATAATATCGAGTAACATTTTAAATTAAATTTATCCATTATACTAGGTTTCTTCGCCACCTCATCATCCACGTAGGTTGTCCACATGTAGTATAGTGTTGACATTACGTTTCTTATTATAACATTGTATTTTCAAAATTACTTTATTATAACATTACCAATTTCTGTTACAACATTGTACTTTTAATTCTTCTATTTTTATCATTTAGACATTGTAAATTTAATCAAATATGTTTACTAAAAATTATAATATCAAAAATTAAACATGTTTACAAAGATTGTTATTTCACGAATAAAAATATTCATAAAAATTATAATATCAACAATTAGACATCATTTTTTTATTAATATTTTTATTTGTGAAATAACGATATTTTGTAAACATGTTTAATTTCTGATATTATAATTTTTAATAAACATATTTGATTAAATTTACATTGTTTAAATGATAAAAATATTAAAATTAAAAGTATAATATTGTAACAGAAATTGGTGATGTTACAATAACGTGATGTTACAATAACGTGATTTTGAAAGTACAATGCTATAATAAGAAATGCCATGTCAGCACTATGGTACATGTGGACAGCTTACGTGGACGATGAGGTGACATAAAAACCTAGTATAATAGGTAAATTTAATTTAAAATGCTACCTAATTCTATAATAGGTAAATTTTTGAAAATACAGTACTTTAGTAAAAATATTTTGAAAGTATATTGTTATAAAAAAACATGAATTGTTCTTAATAAGAAAACTTCGTTTCATTTTTTTCAAACTTTTCCCATATGTAAATATCTACAACTTCCGATAAAAAAATACCAGCAGTTCATATTCTGGGGAAGATGAAACACCAAGCAGGCAAACACGAAATCCAGTTTTACAAAAAATTGATTGATTGTATCACTTATGTCGGATCCAAAATCATTCCTTCATCAATTTGGCCCATCTAAGGTATCACGAGATTAGGTGCATGGCGATTGGTGAATGGATATGAGACAAATGCCATGGATCAAGTGTTGCGACTGCATGCCCATAAACTATTTGATAAAATTCCTAAAAGAACTTGTAATAAGGTACAAGAAGCATTCTGAAACCCAGAGTTCATGATCACTTCAACTAGCATGGTATGTGCTTTTTTGACTAAAGATTGCTAACAAGATTCAATAACATACTTGTGATTATGAAGCTTTAATCTATTTATATCTTTTCTTACGATAATACAAGCAAGAAATGATACCTATTGGTGACATATTGTTCGAAATTTAGTCTAATTCATGCTTAAAGAATCTAACATCTGAAACGGCTGTTCCATTACAGCTTGGTTTGGATGATCACTGTCGAGATTGTTCCACAGAAATCTGCTCCATAATCCATCTTCGGATACTGTATCCCACCACCGTGCAACATCTTGAGCCATCACACTTGGGTTTTGTTGCTGCTGCTGATCGTTGATGATCATTTGGTTTGTTTCTTGCAGCGTGGTTTGTGATGATTCAGTGAACAACCCTCTATCGATCTCTTCTGCATAAGGTAATGTGGTATTATCGTTCATAATTTCGGGACCTCGTTGGTGCTCTTGATTATGGTTAAGCTGAACTTCGTATTTTCTCTTTTTCTGGTTCTCCAATGGTTTTTCTTTCTTCTTGAAATGGGTTCTCCAGTAGTTCTTGATTTCGTTATCTGTTCTTCCTGGCAAATATCTAGCTATAGTAGACCATCTGTATCATGAAACATATATGGTTTTAGATAGAGCCAAACAAAAGGTCATTGGCCTAGAAATATCCAAGTTACTAGTAGTACAGTACAGCCTCACAAGGAGGTCAAGGGTTAGTTCACCAAAAACTGAATAATGTCCATAAGTATCTATTGTGTACAAATATTATATACTTGAGATAATAAAAGATGGATTACTTGTTTCCCCATAGAGCATGGAGTTCAATAATGATGCCTTCTTCTTGAGGTGATAAATGGCCTTTCTTTAAGCCAGGTCTTAAGTAATTCACCCACCTTAACCTACAACTCTTCCCATTCCTCTTTAGTCCTAAAAACAAAAGAAAAAAAATCAAGATTAATGGCCAAAATCAAGTGAAATGAGTAACTAGCCTAATACGTTACGATTGCAAGGGGTTCATTTGGTTAAATGACCTTCTGTCAGGGTTTTTTCTAAGTCTATCAGGAACTTGTCAGAAGGTCATTTAGCTAAATAACTTGATTGTAATAAAGATATGGAAAACCGTTTTGAATCTTTATCTAAAAGATCCTCATACGGATTTGATGGTATGTGTTTAGGTGATACAAGAGGTGAGAGTGATAACAAACATAGATGATACCTGAGCAACTGGCAACCGAGCTCCATCTTCCTTCTCCGTGCATTGCAACATACTCTGCAAGCAACTTATCCTCCCCCGGTGTCCACGGTCCCTTCCTCCACCCTTCCTCCTGCATTCGCCAACTCATCATTTCCGTCATTTTAATTCTTTTTTCTGCTTATTTTCTTGTCTCCAACTCAAATGACACAAATTGCTCTTTAACTTGAATCACCCCCTTTATACACACATAATATATACACACCATCTAGCACCAAATTCAGTACCCCTTTGTGATCTCACCTTTTCATTTTGCAAATCTAGGATGGGATCTTATAGTTTATAAAGTAAACCATGTTCCTGATTCCTCCAATCATGTTTCACCAAGTGTCGATAAATTGATTTCTAGCCAATCGAAATCGAGCAAGTGTAACTCCAAATCTATGCAACTTTAAAACTTAACCATCAAAGAAAACATCCCTTATATGATAACCATATAAGCTGAAGTCATATTTGCAATGATAACACAGAATCTAAAAGAAAGCACTTGCCTTCATAATAACAATTTAAAATAAACTTAGTGGTTGTTGGTGTCTCCTTGAAAATGGCCCCTTGCCCAATCCCTGTTTAACATATGTTGATACACGCAATCCTACAACGAATGCTATATCGTATAAAAATCTGTTGTTCCCAAATCCTATGTATGAGTTCTGTTCATCGATGAAAACACATTATTAAAGAGAATTCAAGACATAAATGTAATTTAATTTATATTAACTGATATAATTATACGTCTTTTGTGATTGGTGGGACATGATGTAACACTCCAAACCCAAAGCAATAAGCTGGCCCAATAACTTCTAACCTAACTTAAAATCATGATGACAGTTATCGGTAGTTTTTAAACTCATTGATTCTTTGTCACAAATTTCTTCCAATATCAAATCCCCTCCATTAAATCAATGGTATTCCAACAAATATGGCTAGAGTTTAGGATCACTTACAAGCCACGATTATGCTGTTTGATATGGATTTAATTGCAGAATTATATTGTTTGATATGGCTATAAATGCCTCTGATGCTTTCTGTTATTATCATCTTGTAATTTGCTATATATACTGTATAGAGTGTCGTAAAATTTAACAAAAATCAGCTTCTACAGTAACCCACAACTTTGATCTTATAAAGGGTTCTTAAGTTTACTTTTTATATCCATGGGCTTTTAAACTCTCCCACTTACACTTCTGACATCCTAGGCTTGACCATAATCTTAATCCTTGCAATCGTCGTCAATGTGGTATTTGCCTAAATACTGTTACAAACGTTATATATCAAAGCTCTTGTATCATCGAAATGGTGGAGCAAATCTTAGGAATGACGAGGAGGAGGGTGGTGTTTGTAATATCTTAGACGGATTACACCTTGTAGACTATGAGGAAGATTCTGTGCAGATATGTTAAAGTCGTTTTATATATAATTTAAAGTTATAAACTATCAACAACTTGTTTGAACAGAAATTGGTAGGGTTTTCGTTGCTGACAATGTAGGTTTAATTAATGGTCTAGGTGAAGCTTCTGGTTACCATTTGGAGTGGTGGAATATGATGAGTCATCTAGCGGACACGTGTTAATAAACCATAATTAATTGTCAATTATATGGTATTATTAATTATTTAATTTAAGTGATTATATGCTAATTTGGAGGCTGATGTGTAACACCTAAACTATTTATTAATGAAAAGCTTTGCCCCTTGGAGAAAGAGTATTACTATTATTTTATTACTGATATTATCTCATTTATATTATATTTTATATAATGTTGTATCAAAGGTGGCCTGAATTTGGTCTCTTTCTTTTTGAAGTTTTTGCTAGTTTAATATGGTATAAGACGTGTTTTTGTCGTTATGATGCATGTTTTTACAAGATATAAGTTTTTTTAATTTTTTTTTGCGTTTTTATATTTTTAATTTTAATTTTATAGATAATTATCTAATCACATCACTGACAGTTTCACGAACTTATAAAAGTTATGGATTCACGATTAAAACGAAATTATAAAATTGTTTTTTTAAGTTATATTTTAAATATTTAATCAAAAACTATTTTTATAATAATAATTTTATATGATATTTTTCTTTTAATATGAACTAATATCATTATCTGATTAAAGTAATATATAAAAACCATATGTGTGTGTGTGTATATATATATATATATATATAATTTTATATATAACATACAAATTTGTCGACTTTATGTCACGTGTAGAAAAACATCGCGTCATTGCATGACGTGTAAGGCTTAAGTCTTGAGCTTGTCGTCACGCCACATCTGACACCATTTTGAACCTTGGTATTTGTATATTAGGATGCAATTTGTTGTAAACTAATAATATATTATGGAAAATATCAAAATTTATGCTTGGAAAACATAAAAATTATAAGTGATAGGTTAACATGTTACGCCAATTTGAAGATCCAGTAAAAAACATCGAAATAAAATTCTTGTTTTTTTTATAAATAGTATAATATTTTATTATATTTTTGGTATAAATTATTTTAGTTTTAATCATGAAGTATATTTTGAATAAAGTTGACAATAATATTCTCTTTATTAGCAAGGTAAGTGTCAGATTCAAATTTTTTGTTAAAAAGATGTACTTTGAAGATGGATCAAAGACGTGTAAAGTTTCCCAATCTGTTTTAGCTGACTTGCTCCGTTTAGAGAGATTATTTAAAGTTTTTTTTTTCGTTTATCATTGTTTTTTTTTATTTTGAGACTTTTTCAGTTGATATTCACTGTATTTTCAAATATCTCGCCCTCATAGTTCAGTTGGTACACCTTTCATACCCAAAAAAATCTACTTACGACAATTGGCTGAGCGGGTGTACAGGACCCGTTTGGGCCTTTATAGGGACATCCATGAGTAAAGTTCCAATATGATTTATCTTATATTTGAATATGTTTATAAGTTAGTTACATGAATTTTAAGACATCATAATTATTTGTAAACTTGAGAGTTACCTAAGTGTATATTACTAAATAATTTACGGTACTTAATAAATCATTTTCAAGACTTTTAACTGAATGTTTTATAATACAGTATAAATAATCGAATAAATTGTTAAAATCTTTCTCAACTCTCTCTTGGTCTTTTAGAGTGTGGAGTAGGTACATAGAATGCACATATTATGGCTTCAAAAGGCTTCTAGAATTCATTCTCTCCTCTCTTTTTTTCCTTTAAGTGGAAGGTTATTAGGATCCTTATAGATGCTTACTCTTAACTTTTAAGTAGTCTTTTTAAAATTCAGCCTTCTTCCCATAAAAGATATAAGCAAGATAAATCAAATTGTTGTAATTTCTTAAAATAGAAAAAGAGATTTATACGACAGAATCTTTCTCGTGCTCTTTTGTTAGTGGAAAATAACAGATATTCAAACGGTCGAAGGTTGAGTCAAAGTAGTGATAAGGATCAGATAAAAAGAACGTTGTTGATTCGAGCCATGAGTACACAGTATTTGTAAACAAAGATGGTATAAAAAAAAAACTAAACAAAGCGTACCCAGTAAATCTTATGTAAAGTTTAGCGGAGAGCGAAATTTAAGTAGGTTATTCTTTTACCCTCGGAAGATAGAGAGACTGTTTCTGTAAAATCACGGACTTTTGAAAAGGGTATTTCGAAAAAATTGGAATCTTTAAGTGACAAAATATGTTGGAAAACAAGAAATGAAGGGATTTTACGAATCTAAATTTTTTATCTTATGACGAAGGGATTTACCAGTGGCACGTACCACCATAGGCGCTTAACCAGGTCCGTCCCTGATAAAAAAATACTCCAAACTACCCACAAAGAGTTTACGCTAAAACTCTGATACCAAGTTGTCAGCTCTCTGACCCTCTCCCATCTCACCCTCTCTACCCCTTTAAATAGGGGTGTTCGCGGTCCGGTTTGGGCGGTTTAACCCCTCAAACCACAAATCAAACCGTAATGGCGGTTTATAAAATTTTCAAACCGAGCGGTTTGACATCAAGTGCCCAGACCGGTCAAACCAGACCATATAAAAGCGGTCTAGTCTGACCGGTTTAGGCGGTTTGGGCTTTTAATGGACTTTATATTAAACTTAAACTTAATATATATATATATATATATATATATATATATATAATTTAGAATTTTAGATTAAGTATCCATTTTAACAAAAAAATATCTAATCAAATAAATGTAATAATTAAGCAGCTCTTGAGTACAAAGTCGAGGCAATCCAAAGTACAAACATATAAAGATATAACATATTAGAAAACAAATAAATTAACAAAGTTACAACTCTACTGTGAGTATTGAGTAACAAAATTCACGACTTCACAACCTTCAATGATTCAATTCTTAAGTCTTGACCAAACAAAATAGAAGTCAAATCTAAGTTGGTTGATGTCTTGATAATGTGCGCCGAAATCAAACCATGGATTAGAAAGATCAATAGATTGATAGAGTTTTTGAGGGATTTCAAAATTTGGAGACCGTCAATATCAAATGTGTCGATATGTTCAATGGTTTAATGGTTTTAGTCGTCGATTTTGATTATGTTAATTTGGGTCATAGTCAATAAGTTAAAAAAGTTGAGCTTGCTAATATTAAAGTAAATAAATAAATAAATAAATATATATATATATATATGGCGGTCGGTTTGGTCCAAACCGTCCAAAAAAGTTTCCAAACCGCAGACCGGACCAGACCGCTCGGTTTTGCTATTTTCCAAACCAGGCCGGACCGCACCGCCAGACCGCTCAAACCGCCAAAAACGGTCCGGTTTGACTTGGTTCGGTCGGTTTGAGCGGTCCAACGGTTTTTTTGAACACCCCTACCTTTAAACTCCACTCATCACAAGTCCTCGAAAACATCCGTTACCCTAATCATATGTCTCTGCAAACTCTTATATGAGGTTATGCATTTGAAATTGTCCAAAACTGGTATTTCTGTGCTCATTTGCTCATTTTATATCATTCTCGGCTTGCCTCTCCTCCCTTAATCCTTGCAAAGACTAGGAACGATGGCGGATAGGCATCCCTTTATGTGATTTGGATATTACATCATTATATTATACTATAGGAAAAATATGATAAGGTAAATAACAGTGTCGGATATTACAGATAAACACTTACCGGGTTAGTATTTGGATAAACATCCCCTAATATTATTATCATTATGAAATCAATTACCTCGTCATAAAAACCAATCATATCTTTTTAAAATTGTTATCAAATGGCAGACCACTTCGGTAATTTCTTTCGATCATAAACATTTGTTATGGTAGACGGACAATCGTTTACAAATCCAATAAATTGTACAAACTTACAAATCAGTTTTCATATATTGTTTCACATATTAAACAACACGAGTGAAAATACAGTTGTTTTATATGTGAAGCGTTTATGACTATTTGTGCAGAACAAAATGGTACTGAATGCTTCACATATGAAACAACACTTTATAAACATATTTTAAAATATATATATATATATATATATATATATATTAAACAACACATAAAAATTGATTTATAAGTGTATATGAACTATTTGGTTTCTAAAAGTCAAAGGTACCAGAAGGTCTCAAGTTCAAATCAAATTATAAATAAAAATCCCCTGGTTACAGAGGTTCAAATGCGGTAACTCCGGGCTATCTGCAAAGCAGGTGGTCGTCTTGGGGTTAGTCGGTTCGTATAACGGGTTGGATATCCAAGTTAATAAAAAAAATACTATCATACTCGGTTATAGTAAAACTAATTACGATTTAATTTTTTGTCACATAATATTAAATATATATTTTTAAATATAATTAATTTTGTCTAACAAATATTTAACGTGGTTTTCATAATGGAATATCTTGTCAAATTTAATTGCCTTTTTTGAGGATAATATAACAACTTTTTAGTGAAATATGCAATAAGACATGGCTTAATCTAATAAGTTTCTGTTTTGGATGATAAAATTTTGAAATACACTTTCAATCTATTTCTGTTTCTGGTCAAAATTAATAGCTGTCATAATGACATTTGTAGGTCAACAAATAACTTTGACAACTATTATCGATAAAATGGACGGACCCGGATTTGTTCATTAAAATTAACGGACGGACATCGGCAATGTAAAAATAATTATGGATAGACCCGTCTAGCCCGTTTATATTTTATAACTAATATCTTTTTACTAGTAATTAAAATTATATTGGTATATTTTATAATTAAATTATTAAAGTTATGGGATGAGACTCTTTGGGTATTTTTGAGAACCCAAAAAGCTAATGGGTTGTTTGTTTACCTCTTAATGATTTCATTAAGTGGTTCAACTCCGAATTAGGCCACCCCAAACCATTCAGAGGTGTCCGTGTTACTAGATCGACATTCCCACCCTCTCACTCCCTTGTTCATCTCGTCGATTGCCCTATGATTCATTGTTGCTCCTTGCTCATTCCAAACTCTCGATTATAAGTTGGATGTTTCAAGTTTATAAGATTTATTAGAGTTACACTTTTTGGTTCCATATTTGTTAATTAATTGCTAGTGATCAAGTTTATAGATTTTTTAGGCCCGTGGGAAAGCTCGACCCGTTTATAGGGCGGACAATGACAAGTTGTCAAGCCCGAAAAAAAGTGTTTTGAGTTTACAATATTAGGCCCGTTGGACAAAAAAACAAGTTAGGCCCGGTCCAGACCACGCCTGAACTCAGCCCAGTCCCGCAAATGATCACCTCTCATCTGTATATTCTTAAAAATTCAATCTTGAAAATAAAAACTTATATATTTGAACGTCTTAGCAGAATTATTATTTGTGCTATGATATACTCTTGATTTGGCATTACTTGTTTAACAATTTTAGGCAAGGACCAATTGTGTTACAAAATGGAAGTATGCTATTATGCTCTAGTTTTATCAGATTACGGGTTTAATTAGATACAATATGAACAGAAAAAAAAAGTCTTACATTTTGTACGGCACTTGTCGTAAATTTGGCCTATTTCCCCTGTGCTTGTCTCACTTGTGCATCTGTTTCTCGTACCACCTCTACATAAACGGACAAATGTTTGTTTTCGTGTTGCCCCAAATGTACAACCACTACAACATGATGTACAAGTCACTTATGCCCGAGGGGAAATGATTTGCCTTATTGTATGATTGAGACAAGTACCAACTTCCTACAACTAGCTTGCATGTTCCCTTTTATAAGTCTTGACTATCTAACTCCTTCTGTTTGGTTTCTTATAACTATCTTTTTTTATAACTGTATATGTCTTAGACAGTTTATGTATACGCTATAATAAAATTGGATTTATAAGACGCCAACAAATTTTTCTATGTGCCTCAGTAGACTGCTTTTTATAGAACCAAACAATAAAACATCATATCTAAAAGTGTTGTAATAAGTTTATAAGATGCTTGAAGACGTTTTAACAAGTTTTTTAGAACATTTTTAGTACAAAAACGTCGCATTAGATGTTTTTTTTATAGTGTTGTATGAACATTTGTTTTTATAAGACATTTTTTCAAATAATATTCTATAAAATAACCAATACGACGTTTTTGTCATAAAAACGTCTTAAAAAACTTGTTACAACTCTAAATAAGCTTTACGCAAATGTATTAAGCATTTGTCTAAAGAGATGGGTGTCGAACTTCTCGAAGAGGCTAAAACGTTGGACATGCCATCTGAGTATAACCCTCTGAATGTCACCCTAACAAAGCTCACACGAGACGTACATGCTCGATGTAGAACCTGGCGAAGCGTTCGTATCGATATTAAATCTTCATGTATTACTAGCAGAAGATGATCGTGGCGACATGAATTTCTCGATCAAGGAGAATGATGATCCGATAAAGGAAAACAAAAGAATGGGCGAGTTTTTGAGAATGTTGCGGTCGATGTCGCCGAAGCTGGTTCTACTGGTCGAACAGGACCATAACTCAACCTGTTCTGGTGGACCGTTTGTGTTGAGGGTTGCAATACTATAGTGCGGTTTTCGATTCCATCTATACCAGTTTCACCATTGAGGAGCTTTCGGGTGAAGATCAGTTCAGGATAGAGGAGATGGTCGGGAAAGAAATCTTGAATATTGTCGGTTGTCAAGGGTTCGAGAGGGTCGAGAGACACGAGAGAATGGTGCCGTGGGAGGTTTGGTTTTGCGGGCCAGGTTCAAGCCCGTTAGCTTGTGGGTTGAGGCTATGGAGGAAGCTAGGCAGGTGAAAGAGAGTTGTGGGCCGGTTGGTTATAACTTATAAGATGGTTACTCGTAGACCCGGTTTGATGATTTGTTGGCATGATCGTCCCATCTATTCAGCTTCAACGTGGATTATTTAATTATTCTATTTATATTATAGTAGTAGTAATAATATAATAATAATAATAATAATAATAATTTTATGTGTATTTTTCTCAATTTTTCTATTTTCTAAATTTCAACCACGAAATATCAACCAAAGACTGAAAAACTCTCTCGAAATTAACGATAAAAAAACTTGAAAAATATTTTGAAACGGTGAAACTTAGCTAAAAACACTTCCAACGACTTTGCGGATCCTTGATCCATATAAACGGTACAACCGCTTGATAAAAATCCTGGGTCCATCGCTGAAATACCATTTCCGGGGATTTCAGAGATATCTGAAGAAGGTATTCGTTCTGGACAAGCGGTGGAAACTATGAAGCTGGAGTACGGACCCGTACGGTAGGGGCAGAGAGAATTTCTGGTGGAGCAGTGAAATGCGTAGAGATCGGAATATTAGGATAAAGCTCCTAAAAATTTAAATTTCAATAGTTAAACTGTATTATCTGTGATTTATAAAATATTATTAGCCATAAAAATTGGTAAAACAAGTTTCTTTTTTTATTAAAGGCTAAATTTAAGCTACTTGGGAGTCGATGGGCTTTTATAATTCTATGCAAATCTGGTGTAAAAAAATACTGAATAAATTAAATAAATTTGGATATATCTTGGAGAAGTGTTAAATCGTATATTTTGTAAATCAAATTCAAATTTCATAATTATCTTTTTATTTATCCTATAAATATAATCGAATTTTATATTATTTTATTAACATCGTAAGTTTTCTTGGGTCAGAGATAATGGCTATAATCTGGAAAATTAATTAGTTTTTAAACAAGATTGGTTAATTATAGATTCTCTGATTAAATACCAATTATGACAAAATATTACAAATCAGTAAACATATTTCTTCGTATAAAGTACGAGACATTTTTAATACCCTTCCCTTTATTGGAATCTTGTTATAAATATGACGTTACGTCATTAAGTACCGCAAAAAAGTATGAAATTACTGTATAACTCTTTATAAACACTGATTAAAATATATGTTACATAATTATCTGTACAATAAGACTTAAAACTACTGATATTTGTTAGATAGATTCTTTATTTGATTAATATGTAAAAAGAAGAGTAAACTTCATTTTCTGTTCTTGTGTTCTTTTTGATTTTAATTCTTATACTTAATGGATTTTTTAACAACTGTTTAGAGGGAAGGACATAAATCAAGCAAAACAACAAAATCTGACGATGAATTCGGAATAAACAAACTCTAGAAACGAAAATGTTGTATCAGAAAAATACAGGGACTGAGTAAATGAAGTTTATTCTTATAAAAAATACCATATATTTCCAGATAACATTATTAACGAAGGGTTCCAAAGTCTTTTTTTTACAATAAACACCCCCCCCCCCCCCCCCGGGGGGGGGGGGGGGGGGGGGTTCTTGTTTTCTCGAATCTTTTTAAGAACAAAAAAATTGAGTTTCCTTCCAAAACTTTTCTTCCGAACGAAAAAGCGACACCTCCTCAGCTTACGGAATGATCAAAATGTAAAAAAAAAGTTTATGAACAGGTTCACAAGTGTAAAGATCAAATCTGTAAATTAGATAAAGGTCCAGAAGTGGCATTTTCGGTTCGAAAGTGTTGGGATTAATTTACAGATTTGGTCTCTGTACTTGCAGATCATGTTCATAAACTCTTTTTTTTTTACACTTTGACTCTTTCGCAAGTTGAGGGGAGAGTTGCCACTTGTGAAGATAGTGACATTTCCAAAATATTGGGAGACAAATGTTTAAGAGATGAACCAAATGCTTCAAAATTGTTATTTTAATTAATTTTCCTATGTTTTGGCTTCGAATGTAGGCTGTGTAGTATTGAAGAATTGCTTTTTTTTTTCTTACTAACAATTATAGTCGAATAATGTGATTTAATTGTGGATATTAAATAAACAGTGTTTTATCTAATAAATCAAAATCAAATCAGATGAATTTAGTATATTCTATTTAAAATCACATTTTAGAAGATGTACGATAATAATAGGAAATGTTATGGTAGTATCTATAGGACCTAAATTGTCAGCAGGCTCGACAAACACAAACTTTACGAACAGAAGCTCTCTTATTTTCATATTTGCCACTCCTTACTTTAATTTTGAATTTACTTTTTGGAAGAAAATAAGTTTCTTGAAATTTTCCACTCCTGTGATATACGGACGACGTGTTCTACGACTCAGCCCACGCCAAAAGTTGTTTGCGTCTGTGATTTAGCATCACATGTGATGGTCTTGATAAATTATAGTATTATATCAACAACACCCTTATCACATGTGATGGTCTTGATAATTATACTATCATATCAACAACACCCTTATCACATGTGATAATATATGTGAGGGGGCTTAGTGGTGTAAGGGTGACTTGGCCCGCAACCAATATCGCATTGAAAATCGCCCGCATCTCTGATTTAGTATCACATGTAATGAAATAATAGTATCACATGTGATTATCTATAGTAAAAAAGTATTCTCGCGTTCTCGTAAAATGAAGATATTCTCGTTTGAACCCTTCCCTATATATATGTGTGTGTGTTTTCGTGAGACATGTGTGACCCACGTTTTTACATTTGATACTTTACTGCAAAACACTATGAAGGTAAGTGATAACAATGACTGTTACCATAATTAACGCTTAGTGTATAAATTATCGCATATGATATTGTTTTTATTGATTAAAATTTTATTTGATAAGTAAATAATAGTGTTAAATTTTACAGGACACTTAGGGAGCGTTTGAGATTGCTTATAAAAACAACTTATAGACTTATTCCAGTGTGACATCGGTAAGAAACACTTTTGAGTGTTTGGATAAACAACTTGTACCAATACCAAACTGGTAATAATGAGTTTTTGAAGAAGTTAAACCGTTCTAACTTATAATAATGAGATGTTTGGGATTGCTTATTTGAAACAAGCTATGTTTTTTTCTACAAAAACACTTATCAACTTATTATAAGTTAGAAGGGTTTAACTTCTTCAAAAACYTCTTTATTACCGGTTTGACACCGGTATAAGTTGTTTATCCAAACATTCAAAAGTGCTTATTACCGATGCCACATCAAAATAAATCAATAAGTTGTTTTTATAAGCAATCCCAAACATCCCGTAAATTAATAAAGACTTTCATAAAAAAATATAAATTGTTTCAAATAAGCGGTCCCAACCGGTGGGGTTTTAAATATTTATTTAAGGAAAAAAACTTGAAGCAAAATAGGGTTTTTCAGTTGGCACTTTATAAACTGCTCAACTTGAATGCATCTGTTTCCTTCACAAACGGTAGACTTACGAACGATCTTACAGATATCGGCATCATCAACACTCGTAAAATCACCGCCGTCTACTGTCTCCTGCCGCCGCCGCCACCTCCACCTCCACCTCCACCACCATCACCATCATCAGCCAAGCTTGGAGTACAACGAGAACCCAATCAATGGCGGAGGCAAAAACAGGGGAAGAAGAGAAGCAACAGATTAATAAGACGCCGCCGCCGTTTGATCTCAATGATTTCACCATCATTAAAGAAGGAGAAGCTGAGATTCTAATGCACGCAAAAAACGAAGTTTTCTACAATAAGACGCAGGTCAATCTCTTACTTATACATCGGTTTATTTTGGTGTTATGAATGTCAAGTGTTGAAACTCTGTTATGGGTATGATGTGTTATGTGAAGTTTGTTGAGTTTGATTGGAATCATAATGTTTGTGAAAAAAGGGAGGAGTATTGAAAGTTGTGTTGGTAAGTTTCAAATTGTTGCATTGGGTCGAGCAAATGTAAAGGGGGGGTTTTTATCCTTTGAAAGCACCAAGATAAAACTAATGCTTTTTATAATCTTTGGAAGATTTAAATTTCAGTACAAGTTCATTACTGGGCTCAAATATCAACAAAAGAAAGAGATATATATTTTGATTCCTGGTTCCTAGGGGTGAGGTAAGAATTGTGTGAGGTTTTAGATGTGGAAGGTTTTAGGGTTTTAAAGGAAGGTTTTAGATGATCCGGTGAAAGAATTATGGAAGGTTTTAGGGATTTAACTTAATAGACAAGGGCAGTTTAGTTAATTTACCACTCTTGGCCTATTTCTTTAGATTTTTGTTCCATCTATTTTGGTTGGATAGAAAAAAAATGCATTTTTCTCCTATTTTGGTCTAATGCTGCCCGGTCTAACGCTGCACCAGACATGGGACAGCAAGTTTTTGTACTGTCCTGTCTAGCGCACCAAACGTACCCTCAAAGTGAAAACCTACGTTTCGATGTGTTAACTTCTCATTTGACAAGGCATCACTGATGAAGTTATTTTAGGTGCAATTTGTTTTTTAAGAGGTGTTTAAGTCTGAAGTCTTATTTCACTTCTGATTGATAACAGGTAGTGCTGAAGTTTGAACGCAAAATCAATAAGACTGTTTGTTTTTGTAAATTGATAAATGTTTGAATTTGTTTAAATTATCTATCTTACCCATTAGAAAATTATAGTGTTGAATTCATATAATTTCACATATTTATTCATCATCATTGCAAGTTTTTCTTCTAAATTATATAGTTCGCATTCATTTAAATGAAAATATGCCATTGACGGTATTTAACACATTTAAATCTTATTAAAATACATCAACCGAGAAAGGCGAGGATAGATTTTGGTAATGATTGATTGAGAAATGATCGATAAGGTTAATCGATTGAGAAACGTGGTTGATGAGGATCTGGAGAATAATAAGAGGTAAATAAGAAGTTGGTTTACCTCTTACTAGATAAGAGTATCTGAGAACAATAAGACATAAGCGCCTTTGAAAAATTGGAAAAAACAAGCAGTCTAAATGGCCCTATCACGAATCGGACATAAGAGGTTAATAAGAACTCTTTTTTGAAAAAACAAACAAGGCCTTCATGTGATCATGATAATGATTAGTTTTTTTTGGCTATGTTACACTTCAGCCGCCTCATGAAAATTGCAATACTTATGACAAGTGTTAAGATTACTTATTTGCCGATTATTAGTGATCTTGAATTGAATACACCAGCTTCCTTTATTTGTCTTCATTGAGAATCATTTAGATATCTAAGTAGTCAAGCACTTTACTTGAACTATAGCTGAATGCTGCAATTTTTATTTGAATTTTGATTGTGATGACTAGTCTTTTTATATCGGGTGTTCCTTTTGTTGCAATAACCACACTATATGGGTGGATTATTTTGTTACGATGTCCAATACTTCGATGATATTTTCTTGGCAAGTTATTTGTCCCCAGTTTTATATAACACGTACGGGGTTCAGGACAAGATAGAATGGAAGTTTATTGTCCCATGTTTGTCTTGTAAATTAGATTGGGACAGGACTGGATTGAGTGGGACCAAAATGCAGTTTTTTTGTCCCACCAAAATTGGTGGAATAAAAATCAGGGAGATGGGACAAGATTGGTAAAATTACTAAACTACCCATGTCAAATTAAAACCTTCCACAATAATTTCACCCGCCTACCTCACTTTCCCCAGTCCCTTCCAGTCTTGTTTGCATACAAAACGCGCCCTTAATGTTCATTAAGATGCTGATGACACAAACCTATTTCTTATGCTCCCTAGCCTGGTATCTTACCCAAACAATTTCACTAATTTACCTCCTACATTTTCAGTTTGTATTAATTGTTGTAAAGTTCAATGTGGTTATTTTTTAGAAAGAAGTTTCAAATAAGAAGCAAATCTTAAAGTTAAAAGAAATCAGCTTGACTTGAGAATGTAAAGCACATCTCTTCTTTGGATTGAACTATAGATAGTCAAATGAATACACATGGTTTCTTAGGATCTCAATAAGATTAGTTTCACGTAAATGTGAAGTTCCATTTAGGAATTTGAAGATTCACAACGAGTAGAACAATAAGGTTTTATTGCAACACTTCTGACATGATCACAATTTTATGAATAACAGGTTAATAATAGAGATATGTCAATTGCTGTTCTGAGGGCATTCATTTCCAAACAAAAAGAAGAACACGAAGCACTACTGTCTAAAAGAATGAAAAAAGCATCAAAAGTAACAGAGAACCATGCTTCTGAAGTGGAAGCATCCGTCAAGCTTACTAATGGAAGCTCCAATGGTGAATGTGAACCTTTAGACGAGATACCCCAAGGTGAACCATGTAGTACTGGCGATGAACCAGAGAAAACTTTTGAGGGAAAAGGCCAAGGAGAACTGAAACCACCAAGAGTTCTTGAGGTTCCCATCTTTTTGTTAAATTTTCATATGTAACTGCTTTGTTATGGAAGGAGTCGAAATTATTCATGTTGTATTTTCTTGCAAGTAAACATAAGTTTCTTCTTGGATCTATAGGCTTTGTCAGCTTCGGGTTTAAGAGCTCTGAGATATGCACGAGAAGTAGAAGGGATCGGACAAGTTGTGGCACTGGATAATGATAAAGGTGGGTCATGGTGTATTATTTTCTTTTTATACCAACACATATGAGTTAGTTCTCAAATTCCAACTCAATAAGGGTGCTTTTGGTATACAAGACATGATAAAACAAAACATAGATCACCGTTCCATGTTTGACAGGACTTTTATGTGGAACAGACAGGAACATAGTAGAACAGGCGTGTTCCACGTCCACCCCATGGAACAGGGTGGAACAGACCTATATTTTACCAAGTATATATCAAAATAAATCATAATTCTCTTCTAAAACATCAAATACCCCTCACTCTTTACATTTTATTCATTCTTTAAATTTTATTTATTGTATTTTTATGCTTTTTAAACTTTCACTTTATTGTCCTCAAATTATTATTTTTATACGGTTTCTATATTTTGGTTAGTTTATGTAATTTATTAAATATTATTAATAATTAAATAATATAGAAAATGTATAAAATAAAAATTGGAAACTACATGAACCTTTTATTTTGATGTCATTTTAATCATCTTGACGAAAACTTTCAAATGATATATTTTGTTATAAAATTATTTATTTTATTATAATTTAATAAATTAATCAAAAAATATATAAAAGATATAAAAAAACTCATTAGGGGTAAATTGATCATTTTATCTGTCCTGTCCAGTTATGTCTAACCAAACACTGAACAACTGTTCTGTCCTGTTCTATTCTGTTCTGCCTGTTTGGATGCCAAGCTCACCCAAGTAAAGAACCAAAAAAAGTAAAATTTGAATTTGATGAACACATGCTGTAGTTTGCGTCTCTTGCGATTTTGATGCCATTGTGTATCTTTTTCGTATAATATGCCTTCTTGGAGTTTGATATTCTGGGTTTTGTGCAGCATCTGTTGAAGCTTGTAGGAGAAATATTAAATTTAATGGTTCAGTTGTGAGTGCAAAGGTGGAATCAAATCTTGCTGATGCTCGAGTCTATATGCTTACTCATCCTAAGGAATTTGATGTGGTATGATTTCTAGTAACAAGTGGCTACTATGCTTATATATCAATAATTAAGGGGCTGTTTGGTTGATTTTTCATTAAGTCCTATATGGGTAAAATTGTTTGTGTGGATTAATGTGTCTGTATAGATTGGGAAGATATTGTTTGGGAGGGTTTTTTCATAGATAGGAGTGTATTTTCTAATCGGGAGGGGCAGGTTGGAAAAAACTTGGCTTTTGGCATAAAGCTCCCCCTAGAAGCTTAGTGATTAAGCCACTACCATACAGTCATGTATAGCTGACAAAATAAGCTGCAAGTCCCATTAAACTTTATTAAGCTGCTAACAAACAGGCCCTAACTTGTAAACCATATTATTATGCATATATATCAATAATTAACCGATCTTTAATAAGTTGTTTTCAAGACTTTTACCTAAATGCTTTATTATGTATAGATAACAAGCATTTGCTTATTTTCAGGTGGATCTTGATCCATATGGTTCACCCTCTGTGTTCCTGGACTCTGCAGTTCAATCGATTGCCGATGGTGGGTTGCTAATGTGTACAGCAACGGATATGGCAGTGCTATGTGGAGGCAATGGTGAAGTCTGCTATTCAAAGTGAGATTCTAAATTCCCTTTGCTTTTTGAGAAACTATGGCTTTACATAATTTGCCGTATATCATACTTGATTCTTGAAAGAGACTATTTCCTTATCTTCTGCTATATCATGAACTAGATATGGTTCTTATCCACTAAGAGGAAAATACTGTCACGAAATGGCTTTGCGGATCCTCCTTGCATGCATTGAGGTACTTCTGTAACTTGCAATTTGTTTTCTTTGTGATCTTTTCTGTTTTTTAATACCGCTTAATATGTGCTAGTCTTGCTTTAAATGTGTGGTACAAGCCCCCCCCCCCTCCCCCCCCGGCGGGAGGGGATGTTCTCGGAAACAGTCACCCTACCCCTAAACCTTGCTTTCAAGGGGGTATACCGGGTTTGTTTGGTTTAGTGGGTGGCTGGGAAGGTGGTGGTCTATTTGTTCGTTAATCGTTATCACCATTACAAATAATTCGCTGGTATTGTTAAGGGTTTACAAGATTCCTCTATTTTGTCTTTATTAGAAGGTATTTTTGGTTGCAAATTTTACCATACAGAAGAAGTATATTTGTTTTATGTATGAATTTTTTAATTTTCAGATAGCTTAGTTTGGTTTCTAAAAGCTCTTCATATCTTCCTTGAGTGCAGAGTCATGCAAATCGGTACAAGCGATACATTGTCCCAGTGTTGTCTGTTCAGATGGACTTTTATGTTCGTGTATTTGTTCGCGTATATACGTGAGTATCCTTTGTGCTATTAGTTACTCCCTCCGTCCCAAAATAAACGGCCACAATGAAAAAGGCACAAAGTTTTAGAAATGTGTAGTTGTTACACTTTTTAATTAACTAAATGACAATTTTACCCTTAATGATAGATAGAGTAATGAATTTCCCGTTCTCATAACTAAGGTAGAATTGGAAAGTAGGCACTTTCTGTTTCAAAGTGGACACTTATTATGGGACAAACTAAAATAGAAATGTGGAGACTTATTTTTGGACGAAGGAAGTATTAATTTAGTGTGACAAAAATTGTAGCCTTTTTAACCGGTTACAAGATAATTGCAGTTCAGCAAGTGCAATGAAGAATACTCCTCTTAAGCTCTCATACGTATATCAGTGTATTGGTTGTGATTCCTTTCATCTCCAGCCAATCGGGAGGACAGTTTCCAAGGTATTCATCTTTTCTTTCGGCTTTCTGTAGCTATTTTGCATCGGAGTCTTATATGCCAGAAAACAAGCTAATCCCGGAAATACTACAAATCATAATTCACTTAAAGTATTTATTGCCCTAAGGGAAGGTTCAAATGTATTATTCATGATGAACATTGTGATAGATATTTATCACAAAAATTATTCATAATGAAAATGCATGATATTCACGATGATAATACTTGATATTCATAATGAATAATATTCAGGGTTATTCATCATTAATAATACATGAAATAGTTTGTACCCGGGTTCTCAAAATATTTATGGTTCTTATTTGAGCTTTTCCTTATCGCCCTATGATGATAGAATCTCTTTTGACATAAATCCTGCCTCAACATATAGTCTACTTAGAAATTATCTCTTTTGACTATCTTGAATTTGCTTTTATTTAACTTATTTTTTGCGTTATTTTTCCAAGAATACGAGCGTAAGATATCTTCCGGGATTTGGCCCTGTTGTCCCACAAGAGTGCAGCGATTGCGGCAAGAAATATAACATGGGAGGACCCATATGGTCTGCTCCGATACATGATCAAGATTGGGTGACATCGATATTATCGGAGGTGAAAGCTATGAAGGATCGCTATCCTGCCTTTGATCGGATTTTTGCCATCCTCACAACAATTTCAGAGGTACATTTGCTCTAAATTACACTCCTGTTCTAAAAAAAATATTTTGACAAGCTTAGGCTTGTTTGGGTCGGTTTTAAGGAGTTCTGTTCTATACTCCCTCCGTCTCAAAAATAAATGTCCACAATGAAAAAGGCATACAGTTTTAGAAATATGTAATAATTACGCTTTTTAATTAACTAAACGATATTCTACTCTTAGTAATAGAGGGAGTAATGAATTTCTCCATCTCATAATTAAGGGTATAATTGGAAAGCGGACACTTACTTTAGAAAGTGGTCACTTATTTTGGACGGAGGGGGTATTTTGTAATTTTCTGTTTATTGTCAATCAATGTGTCATTCTAAAGCGATTTTGCTCATGATATGATTACAGTTCGTTATAATCAAACATTCTGCATGTTTCTTGGAATTCACCTGTTATATATCTAAATAACATTTGATCTTTTATGCATTCAGGATAAATTTTGCTTCTTTTTTCCTGATTACATCTAAATAATTTCAGGAATTGCCCGATGTTCCTCTGTTCTTGAGTTTGCACAATCTCTGTGCAACCCTTAAGTGCACTTCCCCATCTGCTGTAATATTCCGGTCGGCTGTGATCAATGCCGGATATCGCATCTCCGGAACTCATGTAAACCCACTGGGGTTGAAATCTGATGCTCCTATGAACGTCATATGGGATATCATGCGCTGTTGGGTAAGCACTTCCGTATTTTAGCTAGTTTTTTTTGTAACTGTGGGTGTTTGGGTCAGCTTGCACGCATTTCAACTAATCCCATGGGATCCTGAAGATAATAGTCAGACAAACCTTTTGGTGTGCCCTTAGGGGGACCTGAATTGGTGACCTCTGGGGAGCAAACCTAAGGTCTTACTAGTTGAGCTACCCCTGAGGGTTCACACATTTTCTACTTTCCGTCTCTGATGCACCTTTGAGGCGTGAAATTGATCCCTATTTTTTGTTTTTGATCTGATCAAGGTTAAAACTCATCCTGTGAAAGCGCAATCACCTGATCAGTCGGGAAGCGTGATCCTTGCCAAAGAGCCTGTTCTTCAGGTATTTTGCAATTCAGTACGAGTTATATTGTTTATTGAACTACAATGGAGGAAGTGAAGCCATGATAATCTCACTTCCTTGATGAAAGATAGACACTTCTATTGCATAAATGTCTATTTTTGATCACACGTGTTACTCCTTCTGTACTAAAATAAGTGTCCACATTTCTATTTTAGTATATTCCAAAATAAATGTCCACTTTTAGAAGTGTCTGCTTTCCAATTCTACCCTTGATTATGAGATGGAGAAATTCGTTATTTCCTCAATTATCAAGGGTAAAATTGTTATTTAGTTAATTAAATGTATAATAATTACATATTTTTAAAACTGTATGCCTTTTTCATTGGGGCATTTTTTTGCAACGGAGGAGTACTTTATGATAGCATGCCAAGGCCATGTTTGAAAACAAATAAGCTAGCTTATTCCATATCGTTAGTTATAAGCTAGTTTTTTGAGACGGTACTTCAAGTAGTGTTTCAATAAGCTCCGGCCTCCAAGATCTTTTTTCCACTTCTTTTCTAATTTTGCCCCTTAGATTTTTGGGTTAATTTTTAACCGTCTCTTTTGGTCATTTTACATTATCTTGTAGCTTATCAGCGAATTTCTACCAAACATGATTAATTTATCAACTAACAGCTAGTTTATTTGCCCAACAACTAGCTTATCAACTAATAGTAGTTAGTTTGGCAAATGTATTTTAAATCACAACTAGCAAGATGAGAGTGTCTTTTGTTCTTCATCTTCGTATGTTTCTTCATTTTTGTTCTGTTAAACAGGCTAATTTCGCAAGAGCAGTTGCGTCACTTAGCAAAGCTCAAGCCAAGAAGGTTGCACGCTTCCTTCCAAATCCCGAAAGGCACTGGGGCCCAAAGTTGAGGGCTGGTCGCACCATAACCAGCAAACACGTCTCCCTATTGGGCGCGGATGCGGTCAATGGGATTCTTAACAATGATGAACAAGAATCCGAAGAGCCCCAAGCCAAGCGTAAGAAGACCGAAGACCCGACTTCCATTTCATGAAAAAGAGAAGGTAAATTTGGGACCTCAAATGCACTTCTAGCATGACCTTTTTCTTCATTTCTTTGCACAAATACCATTATTAATTTATGGGTGAAATTTTATATGGCTTTTTTATAAATCTTGAAGTTTTTCAATAACCATTAAGCTCTTTTTAATTTTGTTTTTTTGTTCTTTTGGGAAAGGGGTGATCTGAGGCTTTGCTCAGATTTGTTTTATAAACCTTGTTTTTTTTCTTCATAAATCGGAAACTAGGGAGAACCGTGAAAACCAGCCATTCATGAATTATTCACGATGAATATTTAAATATAATGGATGATGGAATTGCATGATATTCATGATGAATAATATTAATGAATATTTAGGTAGAGTGAGGTACTTGAACAATGAAAAACTGAGGAACATCATAATATAACCATTCATCCATACGGTATGCACAAGTACATACAAGTAATTGAAGATGTTTCTTGGTTTCCATGCACGTATGCATGTTATGCACATGTGCATACTGTAGAGTTGAACGATTACTAGGGTGTTCATCAATTTTTCATTTTTTTTGCGGTTTTCCTTCGAAACCGACACTATTTAGGTGTATATATATCATGAATCTCTTTCGAATAATTCATGGTAAATATGTTCATGAATATTGTTCATGATGGATATCATTCATTTGCATTATACATAACATTGATGATCATCGTGAATAATTGGTTCTTTAAGGATCTCAAGATATTTACAGTTTTCAAATGAATCTGACCCAATCTTTATAATATGTTATCTTGGAAACCACATGAAACTTGACCCGTTTCACGTTTTCAAGACTTGGTTTGTTGTTTGTTCGTTCATTGAAAATATTACAAACACTAATGTTACGAGATTGGAGTGACCACCCTGGTTTCGATTGATACAACTCGGTCTGGTCACCGGAGAGTCACTGAAACGAAAATAATAAACCGAATTTTTTTTATTATGCTTCTGGTTGTCCGGGACTATCATATATGATCCTCTGTATGTGCGTATATCTCTTCACTTGCCGTTAGCCGCCTTAGCAGGTGGGTTGAGCTCTTCCCAAGCTTCGATCCATGTAACCATGGCATCCGCGAGCTTGACAAAGTACGGGTCGATTTTCCCAAGCTTATCTTTAACCTGCTTTGACAATTTGATGTAACAATCCTGTACCGTAGTGCTCTCTTTTGGAAGAATAACGTCTTGGAAGAACGGGATGATCTCTTCTTGCCAAAATATGCCTTTGTACTCTTTTTTGAGGTTCACGAACGGGTTGCTCGCTTTGCTGTGCCAAATGTATGGCAACCCGGTCTTGATCCCGAGCCCCAAATGATCACATATCACCTACAAAACCATCACAAACATGGTGAATTGAAGTGCCCAAAATGTCCGTTTGGATCTAGAGATGCACAAAAGCCCGGAGCCCGGCTCGAAAAAGCTTTGGCCTAGCAAGCCTGAAACCTAGGCCCATGCCAGGCTAAAAGTTTGATCGAGCCAAGTTTTTTTTTTTCAAAAACCCAAGCCTGGAAAAGGCCGATTAGGCCTTTTTTCACACCCGAAGCTTATGCCCGCTTTTGGGCCGAAAAAACCAAGGCTCTCTTTCTTGCTTAAAACGGGCTTGGAAGGTCCCGAGGACCCCAAAAGCCTGGGTTTTGTGCATTTCTAGTTGGGTCGAGGAGTTGTATTGCAAGTTGAAAGTACCTTGACACACCAGCCAGCCCACATGTCGTCATAGCGGCCAATGGGTTGACCATCACCCATGAGTCCGAAATACATGGCTGGACCGATGAGATCCCGGTCAAATGCCAGGTTCATTCCACACATAGGGAACAAAATGCCCTTTGGGAGTGTCATGACTGCATCAACATACCTAAAAAAAAGACCAAACAACATCAAACACAAAAAAAATCAATGAAACCTGCCCAAGGTTTACGGGTCAGTTTGTGTGCACCTCGACTAATCTTATGAGACCTTGGAAACTATACAAAAACCTTAATGGAAAACTAATCAAACAATATTTGACTCGAGGGTTATAATCATTTCCGGTGGTCCGATAACGTACCTTGTGTTTCTCTCTCTCGGCTTGACGAGCTGAGTTGGTGCATCATAGTCCGGGATGTTGAGCCAAAGACCATGAGAGACGGCGGTCGGAACACCCTCACGGAGGCTGAACGGGTAGCCACGGACGAAATCCGCACCATCGGTGAACGGGTCGTAAAGGGTGTTGAAGAAATAGGGAGTTGCAGGGTGGAGGAGGTTCCTAATGTGTTGTCGAAGGGCATCTATGTCCTTCCCACTTGGGTCCTTAGCAACCTATTGAAAAATCAAACATCACAACCAACAAAAATATGATCTCTTTTTTAATTTGAAGGGATTTTAAGATACTTTTAAGCATTTGGGTATTCATAAAATACCCGATAGATTGCTTTGTAAGACTTAATTTACAAGACCAGACAATAAAATGTCATATGTAAAGGTGTTGTAATATGTTTATAGGACGTTTCTGTACGTCATACTTTTCAGGACATTTTTATAAAAATAGTCGTGTTAGCTATTTTACGACACTTTTTGAGAAAGGGTATTATGAATCATAAGGCACTTCTTAAAAGTGTATAAAATAGCCAATATGAAACTTCATAAAAGTGTCTTAAAAACTTGTCAAGACGTCCAAAAACGTTCAATAAACTTATTATAACATTTTTAGATAGAATGTTTTATTGTTTGGTCTTATAAACTTAAAAATTAAGTCGTATAAAGTAGAATACTGGTATCATGTAAACCCGATTTTGTTGCAGTGAAACGACCATATTTATGAATTCTTGAATCGATGAGAACCGTAAATCGAACATCTTAACGATCAAAAGATGATATCTTTTTGCTTTTGCAAGGATTTCAATACAATTTAAGTATCTGGGTATCCATGAAACGACATATATTCATGAATCTTTGAATCAAGAAAACCGTAAATCGAACATCGTAACGATCAAAAGAAGATTTCTTTTCGTTTTCGAAGGCATTTGAATGCAATTTAAGCATCTGGGTATCCATAAAACACCTATATTACTCGAATCTTTAAATAAAAAAAACCGTAAAAACAACTCACGAAGCAATCATCATCAATGGTGAAGATATACTTCTTCTTCGAAACCATGTACCCGAAGCATCGGCAAGCCGAATCCTTAAACGAGATACACGACGCCTTCGGACCCAAGATCTTGTTAATATCGTTACGGTTATAGAGCTTGTAATCAAACCCATCGGGGACCTTAATCGTCTTCGAAGGATCACCATCTTGAACAATGATCAAATGATATGGTTGAAAGAATGGCCTCCACATTTCGAGGAAATCAAGGTTTCGAATCGTGGGTATGACGATATCGAGTTCGTCTTTCAGAGGGTACGATGAAGATGATGAGGCCATGATCCAAAAACACCAAACGAAAAGAGAAGTTAATGGTTTGAATGAATGAGAGAGAGTGTGTTATATAAGAAATGGGGAAGAAGGTGATTTGAGATACCGATTGAGAAGGAGGTTTCAATGGCTGGGATTTGTTCAAAGTATGGTTATGATTTCCGGTTTTATTGTTGTGCCTTGTGTTTGTGTTATATTTCCGACAGGGGTATTATCGTAAATATGTATATGGGTTGGGTACGGATCGGATGTGATAAAAAAACCGGGAACTTGTACCATAAAGCGATTGTTCATACTAGAGATGCAAAAGCGAGACTGGAGCCGAGGACGGGTCTAGACGTGACCCGAGAGGAACATGTTCCAGTGAGAATCGGATCCAGTAAGATCTCACATCGGTTGAAAATGGAACAAATATAATGTTGCCTTATAAGAGACCGAATATCTTCTTTATCAGACACGTTTTAAAACAGTAAGTTCAAATGTATACAAAAGAGATAATACAGTTGGTTTGAGATGTTACAAATCTAAACCAACCAATCATAATTTTATGAAGGGCGAATTGCATGAAAAAGTAACGTACTTTTAACTTGATTTTTATTTTTAGTAACGTATTTTTAAAACTTCAATTTTGGTATCTAAGATATAAAGTTTTAAACATCTAAGTTCCCGGGTAACCGATTGTGAACTTCTTGCTAAAAATGAGCTTTTATATGATAATTGCTTACAGTTTCATTTTTTCTTTATAAAAATACAAATAAAAACATGATAATTACAAAATATTGTTTCTTGATACTTATAACAATTAACAAGAGACACTACAACATAATTGTCTAAGCATTCTAATAAACTTAAGACCTAGTGGTATGTGAGTTATTGGTCTCTTAGGAGATCAATGGTTCAATCCTCACCAAATGTAAGGATGGTGTGTGTTTATTTGTTCTATTTGCCGTATATAAATATTATATACTTCAAAAAAAAGTTTTTTTAAAACGTTTCTACATTTTAGGTGTCCTATAAAATTAATTTTACTATACTGAGAAGTCATTGTGCAAAATAAATCTTTCAAAATTAAACAAAAATGTAATGTGCCATTTTGTTAGCTAGCAACGGGTTGGTGTTCTCTACTACGATCACTTGTTTTTCACGGGTCTATAAAAACAGTAAAACATCTGTTTCATTCTCAATAACAATGTCGATAAGGAGAAACTTTTATCTGTAGACCATTTGGTGCTTCGACTCTTGGAAATTTCGTTATTTCATCTCCTCCAACTTCTTCCCATCTGCATTTATTAGCATACCCATAAATTGGATTATAGAAACTATCTGTTATCACAACAATATATAAATACTGACCAAAGGGTGTTTCAAAACATACATTTAGAAACCTAAAACGTATATCTTGAAACACCGTTTATATGCTTGTTGCTTAAAAGAGTAACCTAAAGTTCGTAAGTTTGTGATACCTGTATCTGGTTACGAAGTAATGAAGGAATGTGGAGATTTCTGCAATGCCAAGCTCCTTTCCAGGGCACCGTCTGGTGCCACCTCCAAATACGAAAAAGTAATTTTCCGTCTCCAGTGGCTTATCCTACAGTGCATGTCGTAATTAATTTCAGTTTTTATTTAACTGGAAACAAGGTAATAATACTAAAAGTGAACGAGAATTTAAACAAACCAGCCATCTCCATGGATTGAAGGTATATGGATCCGGATATAGACATGGGTCATAGTTCATTTCTCTTGTATATACGTATATTTTCCATCCTTTTGGAATGATATACCCTATTAAATAAACAAAATTAATTAAATAAATAATAAACAAAAAATTAAAAAAAATTGTATATTGATTAATATATACATTTGTTTTATGATGTGTTTGTTTTATATGTATTCGGTTCATAATATGAAGCTTTTTTGTTGTACAAACACATAAAAATGTTCACATTATAAAATAAATGTATGTGAAACAAATATGTGTTAATCAATACATTAAATCTAAGTTGTAGATGAAAAAAGAATCATATGAAATAATACACGATGTTTTCGGTTCTCAAGGTTATCGCAATTTATCTGTTCTAAAACGAATACCCATATATCAAATGGTATTCAATTTTTTTTTATAGTTTACTTTTTTCCAATTCATATAAAAAATGTTCATTTATTTGGATCTTTAAAATACTAAGGGGCCATTTACCAAACACTTACCCGAGTAAATGCTTACCAAGTCATATTACCTCACCGAATGAATATGGTAAAGACCAAAAATCTTACCCAGTAAGAGCGAGACAATGACCATGAATCTTACCCGGTAAGTGAGAGCGACGTCTCTTACTACGGTAAGCGCTTACCGGGTAAATTGTTGCATAGGATGTCGTTTTGGTGGACTAAAATATTACCCGGTATGTAAAGAATAGTGTTAAATTTTACCGATAAGCACTTACCGGGTAAGCGCTTACCGGGTAAATTATTGCATAGGATGTCGTTTTGGTGGACTAAAATCTTACCCGGTATGTAAAGAATAGTGTTAAATTTTACTGATAAGCACTTACCGGGTAAGCGTTTGGTAAACAACCCCTAATTCTATCAATTATATTTAATTGCCATTCAAGTTCAATTTATATGCTTACCAAAAGGCCTTTGTTTTAGGAGGAGGCTAATGGCACACCTCCTTTTTACTTATGGCACCCCTACTCCCTAATATAATCATGTTTTTTCTATTTTTTTATGATTTTGTCTTTTTGTTATCTTCTTTTTTTTTTATATTAATTTTCTTTTACTTATTTTATTTAATTATAAATATAATATTATTACAAATATTATTTATTATTCTCTAGAAAATTATTACTAAAAAATAAAAAATTTATCTTAATTTCTATAAAAAATATTATATGTTTTA
>NC_037534.1:2634916-2658831 GCF_001531365.2 Cynara cardunculus var. scolymus | reverse complement strand
ATATATATATATATATATATTAATTAATATATAAAGTAATAATAATAAAATATATTATTTTATTATTTTTTTATCTTTTTTAATAAGGTTCAAGTTCCAATGTATTTGGCATCCCTATCAAAGGGGTGCCATTAGCACTCCCTTGTTTTCATACTATCATAGCCTTTGGCCTCTTAAGAGGTTATGAGTTTAAATATCACCAAAGGTGAAAAGAGTGTGTGAGTTTATTTGTTGTATTTACATTATATAAATATTTTATTTTTCAAAAAAAAAAGTTGAATTGATAATTTTTTGCTATTTTAATAAAAAAATTATGACTTAATTATCAAGAAAAATAATTAATTTAATTATTTTTTTTACAATAAAAAAAACTATGTAAATAATTACCATAATTAACTGACCTTCGAGTTCCATTTCTTTTGTGGTTTTCCTCAGAACCCCGTTTACGATTGTAGCCAATCTTGATGTCTCAAGTATCACCTGTATAATTTATAAAAATAAATTAATTTTTAATTTAATAAAATATTATAAATTAAATTAAATTAATTAAATAAAAAGGAACCGACCGCACGAGTGAATGTCATGGACTTGAGGTCATCCCAATCAAGTGGGTCCTCAGCCTTCTTCTTCTCTCTGATTCGTCTATGTTCTTCCTGCAATATTTTATTTTTAAAGTTTCAATTAAATTATTAATTACAGTTAAATTAAGATCGAATTTATAAGACGTCTAAATTGTCTAAGCGTCTTAATAGAACTTACGTTTATAAGACCAAACTATAAAACGTCATAACTAAAAACATTATAATAAATTTATAGGATGCTTTTAGGCGTTTTAACAAGTTTTTTGGGACACTTTTAGAATAAAGTGTGCTATTAGCTATTTTGTAAGAGACTTTTGAGAAGTGTTCTATAAACCATATTTTCATAGGACGAAAACTTATGTTTATAGGACATTTTTTTCTTAAAATAATGATGTATAAAATTAGTTAATACGACATTTATTTTAAGAGGGTCCTAAAAAACTTGTTAAAACACCTAAAAATGTTCTAAAACCTATTATAACACTTTTAGATATGACACTTTTTGGTTTGGTCCTATAAAGTTTTCTTAGAATGTTTCTACATTTTAGACGTCCTACAAAATCAATCTTGTTGTAGTGATATGATCAAACAATAAAGTGTCTTATTTAACGGTGCCGTAATAAGTAGGACGTTTTTGGGTATCATAACAAATGTTTAAGACATTTTTATTAAAAAATCATCGTATATAAAAATAAGTATCCTATAAAAACATGTGTTCATAGGACACTTCTTACAAAATGTGCTATAAAATGACTAATATGACGTTTGCATTAAAAGTGCCATAAAAAACTTATCAAGACGTCCAAAAGCATCATATAAACTTATTATCACACTTTTAGGTAAGATATTTTATAGTTTGTTTGGTTCTATATTCTGAAGTCCTATAAAGTTATTGACATTCTATAAACCCCATTTTATTGTAATATTAATTCCAATCATGGCCATAAAATCTCATCAGGATTTACTTAAAGATTTTATAGTGAACTTACTCTGAATTCTTCAAGAATTCTTGGATGATCATGGAGATACTTGATAGCCATCATCGAAGTAGTTGAAACAGTCTCGAACCCAGAATACAGTATCGTGATAATTTGATCAATTATCTCTTCATCACTCAATTTGTATCTGTTGTCGACACCATTCATCAATGAATAAAGCATATCTTCATGAATTTCTTGAGATTTTCTTCGATCTTCAATCAATTCCTCAAGCATTCTTACAATTTTCTTCCTTGCCTGCACCACAATCACTCAAGATTCAATCTTTGACGTTCATCAAGACTCATAAATCATTACTACTACTGAATCGAGTTTATGAAACGTCAAAAGTGTGTTTAATTGTCTTAATAGACCATTTTATAAGACTTAAATTTATACATTTATACATACTTAATCAGTATTGATTCTTTTGAATCAAAAGTCCTTCTCAGTTTTCATTATAACTCAGGTTTCAAAAGCCCTAGATGTAGATGTCCGGGAAGTGTTTTTTGGATCGAACGTTTGTGTGTTTATAATAAGTGTTTAAGATGTTTTAACAAATTCCCATTAGCTTTTTATAGGACACGTTTAAGAAGCATCCTATAAAGACACTTTCTATACAGGGAAGGACGCAGGCTGTTTTTGTGGTGGCACATGCCGACATTTCATTCCTCCATTGTAGGATCGTGAAAAGTGTCACCGTACCAATTTGATATGTGTCATCATGTATATTTTGAAACTAGAATCCAAGTTTCCTTTGTTAGTGTTGATTTGCAAGAATTTTCTTCCATCCAAAGACCCGAATTTGAATCTCATTACTGTCATTTTCTTAGTTTTTAGCTTTTAATTTCAGATGTATTATGTTTCTGTTTTTTTTTTTTTTTGCAATAAAAGACTTGAACACATGACTTCACATATGAAATACAATGACCTAACTAACAGAGACCAATAATAATTTTGTGAAAAATATCTCTATATTTGTTTCTTATAGTCAAATAATACCACCGCTTAAAAAATATTCTGGGCACATCACTGTTTTTATAAGACATTTATAGACACTTGTTCTATAAGACATCTTTTAACTGATAGAACACAAGTGTTTGATCCTATAAGCTTAAATCCTATAAGAAGGTTTATTATATGACACTCAGACGTTTTTGATAAACTATAAACCTGATGTCATCGTGGTGGGAAACTGAAGGATTCACCTGTAAACCGCGATGATAATTCGTGAACGGTATATTGATAGGTAGCGAAAGAGTTCCTAATACAAGCTTCATGAACTCAGCCATGAATTCCTTTGATAAAGGACTTGATCCAATTCCAGCAATTTGGTTAAGTGAAGATAGAAAAGCCATCTGTGAGAAAAATGTAAAGAGATCAGAAGACAACCGAATTGAACTTGAAAGGTCGATTAGCTTGAATTCCGTTCGTTTTCGTCCGTTTCTCATTTCATTTTGTGGGTTCGTGTGGTTTTGAATATCGAAAAAAACAGTAAAAAAAATCCAACCATTTAAATTGAAATTGTAGAGATATATAATAAGAATGTTGATAATATATTATTAAAAGCATCTGCAACAAAATTTCAGAAAGAAATGGAGTTTAAGAACTCCTTAAAATATTCTTCGATCGAGAGAAAATACATAACAGAAAGACATTTATTCCGTATTTGAAAAAATGTAAGTAAAAATTTCAAATTTGATTTTCAAGGACTTTAATTATTTTATTTTATATGGTAGAAAGTGAATATAAATTAATATTTTATAAAAAAATATATATATCTATTAAGACATTAAATATATTAAGTATTATTTTAATAATATAATTAATGTTAAATTATCCGAAATACATAAAATTGGTAAGACCATAATATTTCTCCATATTTTAAAAAAAGATAAAGAAATCTCCAAAATTAATCTTGAAGGAGAGTTATTATTCTTTAATTAATTATTTATTTATTTAAAGTTATTTAGATATTAAATATATTTATCATTTTTAATAATATAATTAATATTAAATATTTAAAATAAAGTATTTCCTTTGTATGCAATTTTTTATCCAACCCGCTATGCGAGCCGACTAATCCAAGGGCGACCACCGGCTTTGTAAATAGCCCGGAGTCATCACATTTGAACCTCCGTGGCCACAATGAGATTTTTATTCCTCCTTGGATTTGAATCCAAGACCTCCAGATATTTTTGACCTTTAGAGCCAAACTCAAACCAAGCGGACACCACCGTTGTCGTTAGCAATTTTCTGAACAATATGAAGAAGTTATGGAAGATGGTGTAATGTAAAGAAACCATACCTCTTTGGTTTTCTGTTGTATATCAATGGTTTGATGAGTCCAATTAGTGAGGTGGGTTCTCATGAAAGCATCAGTTTTGGGTAGGATTTGGTGTCTGATGATGGGAGGGCTGACAAGTGATAAGAATGCACCTCTCATGATCTTGTGGGCATCTCCATTAACAGAAGCAATGTTTGATTTCCCCAAAATATAAACCATGGATTGTGGGTAGCCAGGAGGAAATCCTTTGCCTTCATTCATCAGTATGAATCTGTTCACTTCTGGATCCATTGATACAATGGTAGGGCATCCCAATATATGGGTCTTAAACACACTTCCATACCTATACATATATATACATATAGGTCATATATATATATATATATATATATATATATGTCTTCAAGATCTTGTAGTGAAATTATGCAGAAAACCCTTCAACCTATGTGTGTGTGTGTATATATATATATATATATATATATATATATATATATATATATATATAACAGAAGTACATTAAAGAATCATGATACAAGGTATCAAGATTTAGTTGGGATCACTTGAAACACCTCAATTGGTGATCATGTAATGAAAGGGTTTTTGTGGGGTTTTGAAAAAGATCAAGAAAAGGGTTTTTTTTTTTTTTTAATTAACTTGGATATCCAACCCGCTATGCGAGCCGACTAATCCCAGGGCGACCACCTGCTTTGCAGATAGCCCGGAGTTATCGCATTTGAACCTCCATGTTTGAACCTGAGACCTCTTGGTACTTTTGACCTTTGGAGCCAAGTTCAAACCAATCAGGTACCACCCTTGTGGTTTGAAAAGGGTTCCTTTTGTTATATATACAATTCATTTCTTCATGAAAATGGGAAGAAAAGCAAGAAAAAAAAGAGAAAAAGAACCATTGATTAGTTTGTGCAAACATAAAAGGGTTTTTGAAACATCATAAAACAAGATATTGGTCAAGATTAGGTTGAAAGGATATAAAAACCCCCAACTCATATAGTCAAAGTGGTATTTCTTAAATAAATAGTTCAAGTCTAACGGATATAAGACAGTAACATGAAGCACAAAACGCCATTGACGTGTATAATTGTATAAACATAAACGGGTTTTTCCGAGAGAGATGAACTAAGAAAAAGGAGATCGATATCGATGGATAGACGAACCTTGCTCTCTGGGTTTTCATGAAGCTGGGTCCTTGTTTAAGAAAGTCAGTTGTCTCACCAAAAAGTGGCCAACCCATGGTACCAGGAGGTAGGTCTTTCCTCTTGTACTTCATTTCATTCCATCTCAGAACAAGTGTAATCAACAGGCAAACCCCCAAAACACCACCAATTATCACTGTCAAAACAGCCATCTATACATACATATATATATATGTATGTATAGCTATATATATATATATACCTCTTTATATATATATATATATATAAGAAGAGAAGACAGAAGTTGAAAGAGATGCAAAAGATGGTGAGTTTTTGGGTATGGTGGAATGTGTATATATAGGCCTTGAATATGGATGTTTTAAAGATTACTCGTCACTTTATTATCCATATTTGGAATAATTAATTTATTTATTGTATTAATTGTGTATTTCATTAATTTCCTATTTACTTTCACCATTTATCATAGATTGTAAAAATATTGGTTTGAACGTGATCTCGGTCAAAAGTGTCTGGTCAAATTCAAGGAGGAATAAAAATCTCCTTATGGCCACGAAGGTTTAAATGCGATGACTTCGAGCTACCCACAAAACAAGTGATCATCCTGAGATTAGTCGGCTTACACATCGGGTTGGATATCTAGATTAAAAAAAAAAATAGTGTGTGAATCAAGAGATTCAATCTTGCATATTCTTCTCCTGTTTTAGGGTGGTAGCAGTGGGTGTTATATAGCAGATACCCACTAATCCAATTCCATGCACATGCAATCAATTAATTTGAAATTATTTGCGATTTATAATTTTGTTATACTATACTATATGGTGTAGTGTACTGTTTAACTTACAGGATTGGGTTCACGTGAGACCAGTATGTTTTCGTGAGATCTATGATACCACTTTTTTTACATTTAAAATTTTACAGCGATGCGCTATGAAGGTAAAAAAACTGAACTTTCATAGCAAAAACACTATGAAGGTTACCTTCACAGCGTTTATTGTAAAGTTTTAAGTGTAAAAAAGTGGTCTCACGGATCTCACAAAAACAAGCTGGTCTCACGTGATCCCAAGTTTTAACCCACATCATACCTATATATTTATATTATAATATATATTACATCTAACATTTTTATATATGTATACACATATTATATATGCAATATCTATACTATATTATAAAACATTTGACAAAAACTTTTAAAAACCATTTTTTATGCATGAAGTACTGTATATTGATGCATATTACTTAAAATTCAAGATAATAAGTAATTATGCATAAGTACAATTTATTAAAGCTCCATTTTTTAAGTTTGTGTAACTAACTGCAAATAAATATAATCAAATACGGAATAAATATTCATTTTAAATATAGAAAATCTTAAATATAATTAAGATAATAATTGAGCTGTAACAGAATATTTAATTATTATATATCTTTATAAAAAATTATACTATTAAATCAAAAATAAATTATTTTTTAAATCTAAATTAAATTATAATAAAATAAATTACATAAAAAAAGGAGAACTATTAAATAGTTAATTTGATACTAATATCAATTTATTTTTTTTTCAATTTTTTATTTTATCTTCAAATTTATATATCATTCAAAAATAAAAACATTATCGTTTTCTCAAAACCACATAAAGTTGTATTATATTGATAAACACAGAATAAAAACTAAACAATGGAATCAAGATTTATCTCGCTACATTGTACGAATACCCTTCTAATATCATATAATAAATATATTATACTATATAACCGTCATATAAATATAAAATAATAAAATTTATAAATAATTAAAGTATATATAAAAACTCATGTATGGACTTCTTTTATTTTGTTTTGGAGAGAACCTTTTTATTTTGCTTTAAATTATTCTTTATTATTACGTATTTGAGATTTATTGAAACTTTTTATTTTGATCTATACACATATGTTTTTTTTTAGTATATAATATTTATATACTGCAAATAGAATAAATAAACTCACATACACTCCTCACATTTGGTGAGTTTTGAACCCCTGACCTCCTAGAAGATCAAATGCTCACACACCGCTAGGCTAAATGATCTTTCATAATATAAGTTATATATCAGTCTTCCACAAATGTCTTTCTAAAGTTTTTGGTGAGAATTCAAGTTTATACAATCGACAATTGTTGTATGTTGTGTATATAAGTTTTTAATACAAGTTTATTCTTATAAAACAATAAATTCTTAACAGACAGTTGGACGGCTTAATAGAATTAAGAAATATATTATTATATCAACATTTCTCAGTATTTTTTTGGAAGTATCATATGAAAAGAAAAAAAAATTAAAAGAACAGTATATGTTGTAATTTTCTGAAACTGAGAAAAAACACACTACAATAAAATTGGTTTATAGGACGCTCCCAATCTCTAAGTGTCCCAATAGACCACTTTATAGGACTTAATTTATAGGAACAAAATATAAGACGTCAGATCTAGAGGTGTTGTAATAAGTTTATATAACGCTTTTGGGTTTCTTAATAAGTTTTTTAGGACATTTTTAATACAAAACATCGCATTAGCAAACTTTATAGGACACTTTTGAGAAAGTGTCCTATAAACTCAATTTTTTATAGGACACTTATTTCTATAAGACGATATTTTAAATAGTGTCCTATAAGTTGCTAATGAGACACATATAAACTTATTACAATGTCTTTAGATATGACACTTTATTTTTAGATCTTATAAACCAAGTCCTATAAAGAGGTCTATTAGGAGACCTAAAAATTGGAAGCGTCCTATAAACCCAATTTTGTTGTAGTGACAACATCTTATTTTATGACTATTTTAAAATGTGTTGCTTTTTCTATCCCAAATTAAGTGTCTATATTACTATTTTAATTTGTCCTAAGATAAATATACATTTATTTTGGAACAGAGGAAGTATTATAAAAATTTCATTTAAGAAACGTGTTTATTCACAAGTGTCATTATAACTAGTTTGGATTGTCATTCTTTCTAGATTGAATTATATTCTTGGCCCATCTTGTGTACCTAAATTTTGGATTGAATCGTTTAAACGTATTAAGTATTTTAGTGGTCCCAAAGTTCGATTTTTTATTTGATCCTCGGATTTAACATGTTAACTTGAACTCCGTTATTAGAGCCTCGTGTTACTTTCATGTGAGAGTGTTGCGAACAGATACATTGGTGATGAAAATTTTAGATGAGGTTATTTAAGAAAATCAATGGCGTCAGTCAGACTTGGATGAGTTCTTCTTCCACTTTCCACCACGAATTGTCGTCGTCGAAGCACCATTCTTCTGCTGTTGCCCCTGCAAACTGTAACACCTTCCCTAAATGGCAAAACTTGTTGGGTACGTCTCATAGCGAACTAGTTATTACAACATAAATAGATAAAAACAGTTTAATGGTACACCATATTGAGCAGTTCCCCTTGCTAGGTCCTGTGTGTGTGTGATTTCTGAGATCTACGATATGGATCGGCTTATAAAGTTAAGTGAATTCATGTTAGCATAACAAAATGTCTTAACAAACATTGCATATCATTATAACTTAATGAAGATGATTTCGTCTTTGTTTCTAGATGTCGTTATGAGTATGTTGAAGAAGAATGCAATAATCAGTACCTTTAGTTGGCATCAAGCAATTGGTATTATATGATATTTTGATAGGTTGTTTGTTTACCTCTTAATAGTTCCATTAAAAGGCAACATCTGAATCGTTAAGAGGTGAATCTTGTTTGGCAAAAAATTTGGTATCTCTTAAAGGTTCTAAAACTCTCTGGATGAATTTGTATCTTAGGTTTGCTTTAACCATTTAGCGTCATAATTCTATTGTAAACAATTACCGAACGATTATATTTCAAGTTGCACTATATCATGAAAGCCTCTTAATCATTTTGCACCAAATCATTCAACAACTGCCAAACAGTCCCTAAGACATTTAATTTTGTGTTTTATTTGCTCATGATATTGGACGTTTTAGGGATAACAAATTTATGTCACAAGCTCTTCAAAGAACAACATCTTCAGAGCAGTTTCATTAGTAAAAGAAACCAAACGACAAATTACAAACGCTTCGAGAAACTGGGTTTGATTCATTTTTGAAGAAAATCGTTTTTTTAAACATTATGGTATTAACAAGTTGACATGGTAGAATATAAACGCAAGGAATCGATGGCAAAGGACCACATTACCAACCCACATTATGATGAGTATGACATATTCAACACTTTGTATGATCGTTTCAGCGAGTTAAGCACCAGACGTACATGATAATTCTCACTCGAAAGCAGTGTTTGGCCCGAGAGATTGAGATGTATGCAGACCTAACATCTACCCTCAACAACGTAAGGGTTATTTACATGACGACCCTTGACTTGTACAAGAGTGTGTGCAAAATAGGTGGAAGAAAAAAAAAATACTAGCAAATGGTGAAAGAAGCACGAGAAAAAGGAAAATATTGTGGCGGCATTGAGTCCTTGTGGTTCATTTTTTTCAGATTTGCGCACTCGAATTAGTAATGATTTTTTGAATGCTTCAATCATTTGTGTCATAGAAAAAAAAACACTTTGTCAATGTCACGAATAAAGACGTAGTTAATCAATTATAAAAAATGGAGTTGTAGAGAAAATTATAGGAGGCAACTTATTTATCATTACTGATTAAATCGTACTTTTTATAACTAATTTTTATTTTATTTTATATTATCATATCTTTTATGTTGGAAAGAAAATATCTGAGTCCGTCTCTATCTGTCATAAACACAAAATATGGGACTTTTAAAAATAAAAAATAGAAACATACATACTATTATAATATGATTTTCTATTTTTAATATATATATATATATAGACTTGAGATCATATGAGACCAAAGGTTTTTCGTGAGACCTGTAAGACCAATTTTCAACCATTGGATTAGATCTACAATCTGAACATTCATAATCATAAAATTGTTACGAGACTTCTCAATAATCACAAAATTGTCATCGTGCAACTTTAGACCATTAGATCATTAGCTTATAAAGTTGATCAATGAATATAAATTGATTTTACGGATTTCATGAAAAACTATTGGTCTGAGTAAACCCATCTATTTCTCTATATTAAAAAAAAGTTAATAGTAATATATTGGTGAATTTGAATATAATATTATGAGCACATGGATGCCACTCCCTTGGATGTGTATATGAGAGAAGTTGAAGGAAGTCCTCAAATTCGGTGGGTTCTCACGATCTCTTCTGTAAATTCAACTCCTTTTTGGGAGGTGGGGTTTTTAAATGCAAAATAAAATCAAACCTCCTTTGACACATTTCTCACACATATAGATACATATATTTATATTATATTATAAAACATTTGATAAAAACTCTTAAAAATTATTTTTATGCATGAAGTACTATTTATTAATACATATTACTTAAAAATTCATGATTACATGTAAATTGTGCATAAATACAACTTATTAAAGCTCTATGTTTGAATTCTTGTAACTAACTGCGGATAAACATAATCAAATAGAGGATGAACATCTAATTTTAAAATATAAAAATCTAAAATATAATTAGAATAATTATTGAGTTCTAACAGAATACTTAATTATTATCTTTATAAAAAAATATTATTAAACCTAAATTAAGTGAAATTAAATTATAATAAAAAAATTGAATTAAAAAAATATACAAACAAAAACTTTTAAATAGTTAATTTGATACTAATATTGATAAATTTTACAGTTGCGAAATGCAAAAGAGGAACGATCAGTATATTTATTTTAAAAAAGAGACGTATCCAGATTTTAAACAAATCACAAGCACCTAAGATGTTATTTAGGGGTTATTTGTTTACCTCTTAATAGTTCCATTAAGAGATAGTTTCTGAATCGTTAAGAGATGCATTTTGTTTGGCAAAAAAAATCCGTCTCTTAATGATTCTAAAACTCTTTGAATTATTTTGTATCATAGGTCTCTCTTAACCATTCAACGCCCTAATTTCTTTGTAAATAATTACCAAATAATTATATTTCATTTTACACTATATTATAAAAATCTTTTAGTCATTCTGCACCAAACCATTTAGCAACCATCAAAAAACTTATTACTCTTGTATCTTAAAATATTTAAGAAAAAAAAATACTTTTTATGGGAACATGTGAGAGATTCATGAACAAAGATTTGGTCTCTGACATTTTCCCCTTAACTGAATCGGTTTTACTTTGACTATAAATTCTAAGATTTTTAATTTTTAATTTTTAATTAATTTTTTAAAATAAAAAATTAAAAGTTAAAAAAAATTATGATTTTCAAATTTTTTATTTCAAAGATTACAATATAAATTATACTATTAAAATCTCTTAAAATTAATTCAAGAAATTAAGACATTTGCTTATTTTGGGTACCTTTAAAAATGATAATTTCTGTACTAAAAATTTGTTTACTTGTTCATCATACTTATCAGAGATAAATTGATATTTTTTTAAATATATAATATTTATATACAGTAAATAGAATAAATAAACTCATACTCTTCTCATATTTGGTGAAATTTGAATCATTAACTTTCTAGAAGGACAAAAACTCACATACCGCTAGACCAAAAACATATTGATGAGATAAATTGATATCAAAAACTTTCTTTCAGATATAACTCTGTGAACATTATCGTTTTTATAATACAAAACGAGTATTTTGGAAATAACACTAACTTAAAGCAACATTATTTATATAATTAAAAAAAAGGTACACTATTATTTATTATAATTTAAAAAATAATTGAAAAAAAAAACATATACATATTTATTTCATTTTACTAAACAAAGTCCCAAATTCTCCATAAATTATGGTCAAATCCACTCTCTTGGTGCTTGAGACCAAAAAATATATAAAGAAAAAGCACTTCATTTTTAAAAATCTTTTAATAATTAATATATTATTTAACAAGTAAATAAATTAATTATCAATAACTAGAAATAGAATAAAGAGTAAACTATAAATTTGGTTTGTCGAAAACAAAACTTTTTTATTAACCTGGATATCCAACCCGCTATGCGAGCCGGCTAATCCCATGACGACCACCTACTTTGCAGATAGCTCGAAGTCACCGCATTTGAACCTCCGTGGTCACAAGGGGGATTTTTATTCATCCTTGGATTTGAACCTGTGACCTCCTGGTACTTTTGACCTTTGGAGCCAAGCTCAAACCAATCAGACACCACCCTTGTGGTTAAAAAAAAAAACTTTTCGTCTCAGCAATTTAGACATTACACGATAACCATCGTGGTTTTGAAAAACGTTTGGATTTAGTCTGTTCCTCTGACAGTCGTTAAAAAATCTATTAAGCGAGAGACGGTTTTGTACTTTCATCGTTTTTTTTGTCTTTTACCATATCAAAATCATTTTTATGATTTGGGTTCCTCTGGTTTTCGACTGGGTAAAAGACAAAATATTCGATAAAAGAACGAAAATGATCTTATTTAACAGATATTATAGAAAGAGATCAAATCTGAGCGTTTTTACAAACCATAATAAGTATCTTATAATTTCAAAACTATACAATAAACCGTCTGAGTTTACATTTTGAAAGTTGTCTTTAAAAAGGTTGGATCGAATGTTATTGACTCGAGAACATAAAATTTGGGTTAGAAATCATTCTTCATAAACTTTTTGAAAAACTTTAAAAAACTACTTTTTAAATTATGTCATTTTGAAATTTAGAATTTGATGACGTAAGAGTGATGTAGTCTGTAATAATTGTTACTTTCTTCGTCTTAAAATAAGTGTCTACATTTTTATATATGTTTGTATCAAAATAAATGTCTAGTTTGCATGGACGGACCCAAAAAAATTACGCGGTGACCCCAGTAAACTATAAGAAACAAATATAAAGATATGTTTTTTTATAATATTATCATTGGGCTGTTGGTTGGTTCATTGTTTTTCATATGTGAAGTCTTGTGTTCAAGTATTTTATTGCCACCACAAAAACAGCCTGGGTCGTCCCTGCTAGTTCGAAAAATATATAACTAAGTTCTCAAATATACACTTAATTTATGCACAAATATTTAGAATGAAATTTGAGCATGTTTTTGGTTGACAAAAATTGAATCCATTAAAGAGTTGTGAAGAGAAAGATCATTTGGTTAACTAGAAAGTATAATAATTACGTGGGCAAATTGCATGAAAAAGTAATGTACTTTCAAAACTTCCATTTTCGTATCTAAGATGTAAAATTTTAAACATTTAAGTACCCGGGTAACTAATTAAAACATTAACCGTTTGTCATGCTGATGTGGCGAGTGATAGGATGAAATTGGGTTGAATAACAAATAATATTGAGTTGGATACCACATCACTCAACACATCAGCATGGTAACCGGTTAATGCTTAAAAAATTTGACATTGAAAAAATCAGAATAAAATTTGACCACACGTTTGGTTGACATGAATTAAAATGGAATCCATTAAAGAGTTGTCAAGAGTTACAAATTAAATAAGAATAAAGTTATCATTTAGTTAACAAAAACCGTGAAAACCTCATTCAACCAATCATAATTTTTCATTTTGTTCATTTTTTTTTTGTAATTATGAGAGGTTGATTAAGCATTTTTATTGTAGAGGGTGTTAATCATTGATATTATCATTTTCATTATTTTAATTTTAGAGAAATATATGAAACAGTTTCATTAAAATTTCATTAAATATTATATGAAACAATTTCATAACCATATATGAAACAAATTCATTAAAAAAAAGTATTATATGAAACAAGTTCACAAGATTAAACAATTTCATGAAAAAATTTCATAAGATTAAACAATGAAATCGACATATGAGGGTGGTTTGTACGGTTTTTACAAATGAATGTGGTTTTCATTTGATCGCTCCTCTAGTTAACTAAAATGTGTAATAATTACACATATCTAAAATTATATCATTTTTACTATGCACACTTATTTTGAGACGAAAGGAGTATATTACTGGTTTCATATGATTTTTTATGTTCATATAAGATATTATTTGTTTCATAATGTGAAACTATTTTACATGCACATTTTATTTCACAATGTGAGAAATTATGTTACGTGTACATTTTATTTTATATTATGTAACGATACATGATTTACTAGTTCTCAACTCTTTTGAGGTTATCATTAGATTATGCACATTGATAGGCGGTTTACATCCCCCTAAATCTTACTGCAAGTGTATGGTATCGAATCAAGTAATACGTAACGCAAGATGTATGCACATGCTATGAACATCAGATGAAATATTTGCTAAAAGCCCTTTAGTATATACATGTGTATTACATTTGATTCGTAGTCGAAGGAACGACCACATCAATTATACCAGTAGCTAAAAAGAAACCAGAAGTACCAGCTACTGATCTAATCATAAACCTCTATTGTTTGTGAATATGACAAAACATTTTATTAGCTTTAAAGTACAATAATTTCAATTATATATATACATATATATATATATATATATATATATATATGGTCCAAAGAATAATACTATAAAAATGAATCATATGATATAACCACCTGGGTTCGAATATTATTATCTACATATGCGTTTGTAGTCATTAGATTTTTTACATTAGGGCTACCAAAAAAACCTATAATCATAACTATTAAAAAATATTATATTATTGAAGTGATTATTTTTTATGTCATTTTGATTTTAATAATGCAATTAATTAAAACAGTTTAAAGTTTTATCAGAACTGATATTTTTATTATTTTATTTAATAATATAAATATTATCTGGATAAAAATTCAGTTATGATAACGTCTATCGTTTTAGCATTTCTAACATATTCTTTAAAATAGAGTTTTGGGCAAATTTTTTATCTGGCATATTCTTTAAAATCGAAAAAGAAGAAAAGGGTAATAAAATTGTAAATTTGAAAAAATCTCTAAAAATGATTGTTTAAAATTGAGAAATTAATTTATTATATTTCCACAATAATAGTTTTTGAAATTAAATGTTTACGATAGAAAAATAATAATAATTTAATGTATTAATATTTTAGTAACATAATTATTATTGTAATCTTCAAAATGGAAAATCTTTTGAAGTTGAATGTAACTTTTTTTGAAGATATTAATATTTGAGTTTTTTTACTTTAACTTTTTTTTAATCTGTTAAAAATGTTCTGAATAATTCATCGTTATAAAAAATAGCAAACCATAAAAAACAACAATACGTATTTTGAATTTGGCCGTTAGTATATTAACGGTTATTGATGAAATTTATTATAATTTACAAGTTTTATCACATTTGTAGTAATTACTATTTAAACAGAACAACCGAATTAAACACAATTCATTCAGGGTGTGTTTGACATCCTATTGTGAGACAACAAAATAAAAAATGACAGGATATCTGTTCAGAGTTTGGTAAGACATAAATGGATATGACTGGATTGGAAAAATAATCAATTTACTCCTAACGAGTTGTTTATGTTTTGATTAATTTATGTAATTAAAAGAAGACTAAACAATGTTTTTCGTCCCTGTAGTTTGTTGAAAATTTCTATTTTTGTCCTTATGTTTTTCAAATTACAGTTTACGTCCTTGTGGTTTATAATTTTTTGTCGCTATGGTTATTAGTTTATCGTCATTTTCTCTGCTAATACTTAACGGTGAACATTGATAAAGTTAGGGGGCGTTTACCAAACGTTTATCCAAGTAAAAGCTTACCAAGTCACATTTCCTTATCGAATGAGTATGACAAGGACTAAATATCTTATATGGTAAGAGCAAGGCAAGGACCGAGAATTTTACCCGGTAAGTGAGGTCAACAACTCTTACCATAGTTAGCGCTTAACATGGATATTGTTGCATAGGATGTCGTTTTTGTTGCATAGGATACCGAGTAAGTGTTTGGTAAACAATCTCTTAGTTTCAGTGACTAAAATAACAATAAATTACAAACCATAATGATTAAAACTGTAATTTTAAAAACATAGAGATGAAAATCGCAACTTTTAACATACCATAGGGATGAAAAATGTAGTGTACTCAAAGAAGAATTAACATGTGCAAACACACACACACACATATATATATATATATATATATATATATAAAGCTATAAATTTGTAAATTTATAAAATAGCATGATTAGGGATATAAATTATACGAGTCGAGTTTGGGTATTAATATAGTCGAATTGAACTCGATAGTCATTTTACAAGTTTGACTCGAACTCGATTGCAATTTCTTAAACTCGAACTCATTTGAAGCTCGAACTGAGCTCGAACTTCTACTCGAATCAAGCTCGAACTAGAACTCAAATCAAGCTCACTCGTCGAAAATTTATGAAAATTTTAGGATCTTCTCTTATAAACTATAAAACTTAAAGGTGTTCTTTTAAATTTTAATAACTTAAAGGGATGCACCTCAAATTTCATCATCAAAAAGATAAAGTTACAAATTTCATTCACCTCTTCTCTTTTTATAGCAACTCTCCATCCTTCTTTTACTATGTCTCTTCCAATGCATGACAAATTCACCAACACTTCTATAGTTTTTTTTGTCTTTTTTAATTATGATTTTAATAAAAAAAAATTACTGATAATAGTTTTTATAATTAAAAATGCACAATATTGTTCAAATATATGAAAATATAAGACACAATTATTACATTATATTATACATATTATATTATAAAACTAATTATATTTTTAAAACTAATTATACATAAAAAATCGAGTATCTCACTAGCTTCTCGAGTCGAGTATTGGGTAGCTCGACTCTACTCGTTAATATGTCGAGTCGAGTTCGAGTTTGAGCCGAGCCTATTCAAGTCGAATTTTGACCGAGTCAATCTCGAATGGGATATTGGTTGGTCTTAACATAGAAGGAAAACTAGGGTTTTTTGTGGGCGTAGAGAGAATAGTGTTTTCTCGAAAACACAACAATGGAAATTCTTAGTAGATCGCATGTTACTACTCGTGGGTTTTTTGTTGTTTATTATGTATACCAATCTTTTTTACTTTAAGATCGATATTCTTGAACAGTAAAACCTTGTAGTTTTTTGGCATTTCTTGGATAATATCACCCTTTTAATTGCCACATTCTTCTTTGTTTCCTTCAACAATCGAAATTGCCATCGTCGACACATAACTACTGATCTTTGGAGATACATCCAATTTGTTTCTCAAACGACTGTTAACATAAGCTTCCGTTATTTTTCCCTTCTATCATTTGCATGTGTCGTCATATACGGGTCATTTAGTTAAATGACCTCAAATGTGTTTTCAATCAAGTTCCCGACTTTTTAAAAGAGTTTAACTCAGTAACATAAAAATGAAATGCATATACTGTTAAATACCTCATTTTTAGTATATAGCTTGCTACAAAAATCTTAAAAAGCTGGTTTATAAAATTGATGTTCATATAAGGTCTTTTAATTAGAGAACTCTCTTCACATGCGAATAGCAGTACAGAGATATCAGTAACCTCTAAACCGAGTAACATGAACCACATTATCCAAAAATACTGAATAATGACAAAGATTTAGGTTTAGAGATTAATAAAAACCTAAACCAAGGATTAGTAGCTTAATTAAGATTAAGATGAGATACTTTGCCACCTAATCATAATCACATGCTCCTCACCCACAAAAGAAAATGGGATTTTGCTAAATATTTCTTTTTTACTAAGTGTAACACCTTTAATGATTTTAAAAGTTTTGCTTTACATTTTTGTTTCATGTGAAAAATGTTGTATAAATAAGGGGTGAGCATAGGCAGGTATCCGGCGGTTCTTGAGATATTGGAATTGGAACCGGTTAGAGCGGTTCTTGAATTTTTTGGAACCGGAACCTTCGGGAACTGGTTTCGGGTACCCGCTTCATAAAATATTAAAATTTTGTTATTTAGAAATAAAAAATAAAGCATTGCCAAAACACTAAATAAATAAACAAGAATACAAATTATATGGAATAATGGTTACAAATATTGTTTAACGATTACAAACCATAATAGACTAATAGTAAATATTGAAAGTTTAACGATTACATACTACGAATCCAATTAAACACACAATTTGAAAAAATACGACTCATTTTATCTCAAATTCTAAATCTCGTCTCAACTTTCTTGCATACCCATCGCATCCTCAACCTCGTATGGTACTTGTGAATAATTGAGTGTTAAAAAAGCTACACTAACTCGTAAAAAACTGTACATATTTTTAACTAAAAACTGTACATATTTTTAACAAAAAAACTACACAAATTTTATATAAAAAACTGCACAAACTTTGTATTAAAAACTGCACATATTTTTTTACAAAAATCAACACAAAATGTATTTAAAAAACTGCACAATCAGTCCCGGTGGGTAACGGTTCGAAAAAAATTGAGAACCGGAACCATTCTCAATAACTTCCGTATTTTAGTAAACAGAACCGGAACCACTCATATCGGTTCCGGTTCCGGTTCTGGTTCTGAAACCGGCAGTTCCAAGACTTTTCTGGTTCCGTAAGTGGATACCCGGTTCCGCTGCTCACTCTTACAATAAATCATTTGAAGTTATGTTTTATATGATTTAATAGAGTTATTAATGCCTCTGACGTGTAGCTTAATTGGCAAAAGGATAAGATGATTTTGCCTAAATACAAGACAGGTCAAGGGTTCAATCCCCCCCCCTCTCGCTAACCTCAACCCGTGAGTGAGCCAAAAAAATGCCTCCACGCATATAGTTCTTGGAGGCAAGTTCCATGTGGGACCGTTTGAAGTTGTCGGTAATCAAATTGTTCCTAAATAAAGCTGTTAACGGAATAATCGTACTTGAATATTTTTAAAAAAAATTGGAACTTTAAAAAGATGAAGTTTTTTTTGTTGTTGTAGGACTATTAACACACCTATGCTTGTGTGGTCACCCTATTAAAAATTAATCATAACATTTTTAAAATGATATCTGTGACAAAACTGGATGACGTGTAATAGATCGTCAATATTTATACGAAGCAATATAATACGTCCTACGTATAATATTCATGAATCTTGATAATGTCTCATTAATTGTTACAAGTCTGAAAGTGGTTATTTGACCAATCGTTTGTTTATGTCAAAGAGTTACAAGTGATATAAAAAACGGTCGATTTTCAAAATATAGTTATTCAAGTCAGTGATGACTTTGAATCATAATGTTATAAACGTATTAGCGTCAAGTTTGAGTGACTTCTTGTATTAGGGGTTGTTTGTTTACCTCTAATAGTTGTATTAAGAGGCAGTCTCTGAATCGTTAAGAGGTGAATCTTGTTTGGCTAAAAAAAAGTTTGTCTCTTAATGGTTCTAAAAACCCTCTGAATGACTTTGTATTATGAGTCTCCTTTAACCATTTAGCACCCTAATTCCATTGTAAACAATTATCGAACAATTATATTTCATTTTACACTATATTATAAGAGTATCTTAATCATTTTGACCACTTAATCATTCTGACAGTCTCTAAGGAAATGAAATCTTTTATTTGTGTTCTTGAGCGAGAACAAAAAGTAAGGGAAAAGAAGGAAAGAAAATAAATGTTTTCATGTTTTTGAACAGGAAAGAAAAGATGTCAGTTTTACAGATATATTCTCGGATTTAGCTTTATCAAATAACTGAGGGTTCAAACTGAACAAGAGAGCGAAAGACTTTCTGCGTATTCCTCGAACGGTTCTTGTTCCTAACGCCAGAACCTATAAAGCTACAGTTTCTATGACCAATTACGTAAATCCGAACCATCCATATTTATTTTAAAACGTTCTACAATTAATGGGTAGATCTGTAATTTTATAAAGAAAATAACTGTTATTAATTTTTTTCTTTCCCTTTTCTCCAACATTTGGGAGGAAAGTTTTGAAAGTAAAAAATCAATATTATTTTCCCTTTTCTTTCCCTTCTTAAAAAAACTTGAGAAAACTAGATTTTTTCTTTTCCCACTACTTTCCCAATTCCCTTGTTTCCTTCGCAAAAAAAGGCCTCAAATAATCAGAGATACATAAAAAAGCGATCCTAACAACTCTCTGGTCCAGGTAAATCAGAGCCCGATCCAAGTAAAAAGAAAAATGGCCCAACTCTATAAAATGGGCCCGAATCCGTACATTCAGATTCGATCGTAAACCAGTATTATACTGAATCATAACAAACTAGATTTCAAATAAGTACATAAGGGAGAAGATAGGTTTAAAAGTTAAACACAAAAATGAAAAGAAATGTCATTAGAGACAATTATGATCATTACTTGGTCTTGGTTGGGTTTTTTCAGGACTCCACTTTGTCTTAACCAATAGTTTGATCAGGATTAATCAGACTCTAATTTTAACTGCTTCTTATCATAAAATTATGTTTATCGATGGTTTAGGTCTGCTTTGGGTCTCTTTCACGATCATTGTTTGTACTTAGAGATGCACAAAAACGCCTTAGGGGCTGTTTGGCAATTGCTGAATGGTTTGGTGCAGTATGATTAAGTGGTCATAATGATTAAGAGACTCTCATGACATAATGAAAAATGAAATATAATTGTTTGGTAATTATGTACAATAAAATTAGGGCTCTTAATGGTTAAGGAAGATCCATGATATAAAATCATTCAGAGGGTTTTAGAACCATTAAGGGACAGACTTTTTTTTTGCTAAATAAGATTTACCTCTTAATGAAACTATTAAGAGATAAACAAACAACCCCTTAATCTGAAACTTGGTCTGAAAAAGCCTGACCTAATAAGCCCGAGCCTGACATTAACTCCCAATCAAAACAACTTTTTTGCCAAGGCCCATTAAAACCCGTTAGAAAAGCCCGATCAAACTATCTTTCCACCCTAAACCCGGTCTGTCAGAATCTAAAGCCGAAAAAATCTAAATCTTCATGTATTTCTATTTATACTTGTCTTTACATAATAATATCGAACCAGTCTTCTATCTTCGAGTCTGAATACATATTAATTTATGAAAAAAATAATAAAATATATTTTATCATAAAATAAAAATTAAAAAAAAAAGGACAAAGAAGAACAATTAGGTAGTAGCATTCCATGTTTTGAACCCTTTTTTTCTTATTATTAAAATTAATATCATCCATAATAGATAAATAATTTTATATTAGAATCTCATTAAACATTTGAAATATTTTTTAAGTATATAATATTTATATGCGGCAAATATAACAAATAAATTTACACACTCTCTTTATCTTTGGTGAGGTTTGAACCCCTAACTTCCTAAGAAGTCAAGGACTACGATACCATTAGGTCAAAGGTTCTTATGCTTCATTCATCTAAATATAAATTGATATGAATTATATTTTACTCTAACAGGTCGAATTACAAACGGTATTACCTGTTAGATTCGACCCATTCGATCTGTTAGAAAACAGGTTTGAACAACCATTCAAAAGAGTATGGACGGGCTTGGACAATGAAAATAAGTTCGAACAAGCCCACCTAACCCGTTATATAATTACAAACTTATAGTCAGTTAAAAACAAATTTATAATTAATATTTTATTAAAAAAAGTTTAAAAGTGATTTCCAATTGGACTTCCTGCTATTGAGTACCAACTGTCTTTCAAATATATATTATATGTGAAATGTAATATAATACGTCTCGAATCTTGATCTTGAAATATTGGGTTGTTAAATATTTTGTTGTTGAAAAATCCGAATTTCGAAGGTTGATAATCCTTGTAGAGGAAAAGTCCAAAACCCATAAAATTCTTATGATAACCAGAAGGATGGTGTTCAGTTGGTTTAAACTTGAACTCCAAATGTCAAAAGTGTTTGGAGGTCATAGATTCAAATTTAATTAGAAAAATTCTTTTGTGGCTACGAAGGTTCAAATGCAGTGACTCTGAGCTACCCGAAGCAGGTGGTCGTTCTGGGATTAGTCGGCTTGTATAACGGGTTGGATATCCAGGTTAATGAAAAAAAAAACTTATGATGTGTACATTAGTAGTATATTCACTTTTTTTTCTAATGGAAAAAATCATGCATTTGGAGAATTTTACTTAACTTATCATTTCATGTAAGTTTTTAAAATTAACTTTTTAGCAAGTTCGGCCTATTAATAGTACGGATATGGACAAGTTGATAAGCCCGCAAAAACAACTTGAATAAGCTATATTATGCTTGTTGGGCAAGATAAATACGTTAGGTCCGACCCGTGGCCCGTCCAAGCCGATAAATACCTATTAATTGCTAAAATCTTCATTTTAGAGAATCTATTGCAGAGTATCTCTGATAAATTCTTAAAAAAAATCCAAAATGAAGAGTAAAAATTTAAAATCTCCCAAAAAAATTATGTTCAACTCCTAAAATTTCTCATTTTGGAGATTACTACGTTAATTATATTATTAAAATATTACGTACATTTTATCAAAACATTTACATTCAATTTTTATTATTGGTGATAATAATATCATGAATTATTCCATCACGATAATCATTTTTGGAGAATTCTGCACTTTCTTTTGCATTCTCCATTTTAACGTTGTGTTCTCGAAACTTTTTTTTACGAAGAAAAGGAAAGAAAAAGGAGGAAAGTTAAAAAAAATCGTGTTTTTAAAACTTTTTAGATGGGAAATAAAAGGAAACAGAAGAAAAATAATAATAAGTTTCCTCCCAAATGTGGTAGAAAACGGAAGTAAAGTAAAAGTAATATATTTACATAACTATCTGATCTTTCTTTTTAAAAATATATTTTAAAAGGTGTATTAATAAAATCAACATCTTTCTCCTGACTTTCTCTTCTATTTATGAACATGAAAAATTATTTTTATTTTTTTCCCTTTATTTTCCTTCCATTTCGGGCGTGTTTGGTATATGGGACGGGAAAAAGCTCACTATCTCATGTTTGGCACGACATGGGACAGGAAAAGAACTTACTGACTCATGTTTGTATGACATAGGTGATAGGACAGAGAAAATGATCGGGACAATGTGAGACAGCATGGGACAAAGTTTTTCTTGTTCCACCAAAATAGTTGGAACAAAATGGGACAAGAATGAGACATAAACTAAAATATTATTAATTAATCTTCATTTGATATATAACCTTAATATGGTATTTGTTTTATTGGTCACCGTTGCTAATCTCGGCTATTGTCACCGCTAGTGTCACCATCAGCTACCAGTAGCCACTGTCAGCCACCTCCTCCTCCACTACAACAACCTCCTCTACAACCACCATCGACCACCGTCAGCCACCCACCACCACCGTCCATCGCCACCTCCACAACCATCGTCGGCCACCCATTACTACCATTCATCACTACCACCACCACGGTTGGCCACCTCCACCTTCTCCTATACTACAACAACCTCTTCCGCCACCTCCACAACCACCGTCGTCCATCCACCACCGTTACCACCATGGGCCATCTCACCTCAACCACAACCACCACAGTCGGCTACCACTACCACTGTCCACCACCAACATGGGTTACAATTACCACTATCTACCATCTTTATGTCTTCCACAACCATCGTCGGCCACCTCCACCATAACCGATACCACCTTCGCCAATTGATAAGAATCTTCCAAACTAAATAAAACATGACTTAGTACGAATTGGTGTTTTTCAAACTACGATCAATTATATCAAATTTTTCATTCAAATTTGGTACTATTATATATGTATAGATTTGTGTATATAAAAATTGTGTAAAAATGTTTACAAATTAAATTATTTAATTATTTAATTTATTTTTGTTAATTATAACTATTATATGATATATATATATATATATATATATATATATAGAGTTTGGTTATTATACAACCTTTGTCATTTGTGCAACCAATACAACCCAATTTCAACCGTCCATTTCATTTGATTAATATGTGATTTTATAGAGGTTTTGATTATTTCCTAATATAAAGTATTAATCATAATTAATGAACCGTAT
>NC_037534.1:2627578-2634171 GCF_001531365.2 Cynara cardunculus var. scolymus | reverse complement strand
AATGAACTTTATTCATCTTCCATAAATATTCAAATCGTAATAAATAAACTCTCATCATTTCTATAAATATCTCAATTAGTTGGGTTGCATTGGTTGTACAAATGGAAATGGTTGCATTTGAAAAATACCCTATATATATATATATATATAATCATGAAATAAGTTTTGGGGGCAATTTATCTAGTTTTGTCATATCCGGTTCTAGTCGTACCAAACACTAGACAAACACTTGTTCTGTCTAGTCATATCCTCTTGTCCTATGCAGTCCTATCTAGTTTTGTCTTGTGCAATCCTATCTAGTTTTGTCATGTCTTGTCCAATCATGTCTGCATACCAAACGTTACATTCGAGAACATAAATAATAAAATTGTTTTCCTTCCATTTCTTTTCTTTTCTCTCCAAATTCGAGAACACGATGTAAACACAAGTAAAATTAATCCCCAAAAATTTGGAAGCCTTATTTAAAAACTCATATTTAACATGATAATAGAAGATGCTAAAAATAATCAATCTTTCTTTCTTTAATTTCTAGTTTCCCAGAAAAAGAAACATGCATCACAAATAATTACCAAGAAAAACTAGAATTCTTAATACAGTATTGTTTTGTATTTTGATGTCATGGAAAACATTGGTCTTATTTGGTCCCAAAAACCTCAGGGTGTACAGCTTCCTCCTCCAGGCTGCAAAATATGCAATTTTCCTCATTATGATATTTGGTGAATATAGTTAATGAATACGAAAAAATAAGTTACCGACGAGTATTCGACTTACCACACACGCATGTACGTCATTGCATCCGCACAAACGCTCTCCGTTTAGCAAGTCAACGGCTTGAAACGTCCCTCCGCCTTCACTCCTCTATAGAATTAAACAAAATCCCATTGAATGTCAGAAAGACTCGAGAGTTGTAACTTTAACCATTACGGCTATGTTGGGCAAACTAGTTGATAAGCACACAGTTGGTCTATATCAACTAGTTGTTAGCTGAAAAACTAATTGTTGGCTAATGAACTGTATAAAGTAGTTTTTCAAAAGAACTAGCCTATATAGCTTACAGAAAAGTGTTCTTTAACAAGTGAAAAATATAAGCTAGTTTATGGTTGCTGCCTACCATCCCATTTAAATGTTGAAGACCAGAGCTTTGTTTTGGTACCTTGTAAAAATCGACAGCAAGAAAGTTGGCCCAACGATTGCCGGAATCACTGTAGCAAGTCTTGGTCATGTTAAAGAGGCCTCCGGAATTTTGTCCGCATGCCAACACCTTCAAAGGAAGCGTACGGAAGTAGTTCACTAAAACAAGTGATTTTGTTTGGTCGTTCATCGGAGACGACTCTGCCCTGTTTGGACACTCCCCCGCCTTCATTCCATCATTCCCATCTAAAATCAACACGATAAATAAATAAAATATGCACAACTCGAAAACAAAAGGTACATATATGTATGAGAATATGTCAAACCCCATCAGATTACTCTTCAAAAGAGTTTGAGAAGAGAAATGAGGTTCCAACAAATATTGGACTCCAACACACCCCTACAACAGAGACTAGCTGCACACAGATTGTCCAAGAGTATTGATAGGGGCCAGGGGGTAGACAAGTAAAAATCACCAAGAGTATCAAGTCCATAGGGTGGTAGACTTTAGCTATGATACCATCTGAGTATATGGATAACTCCATCCAAAGGTCTTTTGGTCTATCGATATTTGAGCCTTTGGCCTCCTTTCGGGAGGTAAGGGGTTTAAACCTCACCAAATATGATATGGGTGTGTGAATTCATTGGCCGCATATAAATATTAGAGTAAACTACAAATTTGGTCTTTGTGGTTTTTCGGAAATAAGACTTTCGTCCCTGCAGTTTTAAAATTACAAAATGACCACTTTTTTTTTTTGAGAAAATTCCGGATTACGTGCTGCCCTCTAACGGTTGTTAATATTTCAGTTAATGGGGGGCATTTTCTTTCTGTTATCTATCGATTTTTTTTGTTTTTTACCCAATCAAAAACCACAAGAACCAAATCATAAAATGATTTTAATTGGGTTAAAAAAATTGATAAAAGAACAAAAATTTCCCTCATTTAACGAAATTTTTTACCGGCCATTAGAGGGAGGGACCAAATCCATACGTTTTTTCAAACCATGATGACCATCATGTAATTTTGAAACTGTAGGGATAAAAAAATGTTATTTCCAACAAACTACAGAGGCCAAATTTGTAGTTTACTCTAAATATTATGTACTTCAAAGAAAACGTATAACTCCATCAGATAAGATTACTCTCCAAAAAAGCCATGAGAAGAAGATAAATGTTCCAACATATATGAAAAATAATTGTTTAAAAGTCAGGTCAACGTGGGACTCCAACACGTTATATTCTTACTTTATGATTATCTAATTATATAGAAATCAAATAACCAATATTAGTCGCAATGAACCAACCACGCATACTTCAATATGGTTTCGATTTTGGACCTTTTTTTTCTTTTAAAAGTAGTAAAAGGTGAATACCAACTTGGCTTACATTGATTTTCAACCATGTAGTTCCACTGGTATGCAATTCCTTCGCTCTGTTCTTTGGATCTAACCGAGCCGAAAACAAGTAACCTTTGGTTGTTCGCGACCATGTCTTTAACCAACGGCCAATCTTGGCCACCTTGTGGCATACTCGTTATGGGAAACCAGTACTTCATCAGCCCTGCGTTGGTAAAAACTTGGGTCAAACCGTTAGGTGCTTGTACATAGTCTTCGAGGATGATTGTCACAATTTCATTCGGATTTGCTGATAGAAAAGCTTCGATTTCTTTCAAAGCGTCTATGGCCGGTTCCTACTATGTAAACACATTGCATCGGGTTAAAAATGTCATAAACTCATAGCAGTTGCATGAAATATAAGGGCAGAAATGGCACGAGAAAACGTATTGCTTACAAATTTAGTGTAGTCGTAACATTTTCCACCAAAAGAATGGCATAACCATACCGTATCTTCAAAATCATACGTATCAAGCATCAAAGCTCGAACCCCATTCTATTGAATACGATAATAACAAGTAATACATTATTAAACAAATAATGAATATATATTATATAAACTCAAAAGCTATGTTTAGGAAAGTAGCCAATAAGCTAATTATTAACTTATAAGATCGTTGTTTGCTGATAATAAAGGGTATGGTTGACAAACTAACTAATAAACTAAATGACAATATAAAATGATATAAAAAGACATGTTAAAAAAATAAATGTAAAAATTTAAGGGGCATTGGAAGGGGAAAATGGAATCTACCGAAAGGGTATCTAAATAACTTTTCAAAAAACTAGCTTATAGTTTATCAAACGGGATTTGAATTAAAATAAAATAAAAATGTATCATATTTGGCAAACATGGCGAAAATGAAAAATCTTTTTTTTTCTTTTGTAGTATGTAGGACCCACAAATGTTGTGAAAGATGAGATGATATAAACAATAAAACATGTCCACTCTAATGAGAGAAGAAACATACGTTTAGTTGTTGAGTGATACTGTCTTCTTGATTTGTTGGGGCAACTCGCGGGGTCCCATCATCGATTGCGAAGGCATTATGTGTTGTCAAGAACGCGTATTTGTTGAACGGGAGAGAATTATTCTGTTATTCGATGGTTCAAACAAACAAAACCATTAAAAGTTGGTTAAAATCTGGAGATTATAAAGCATGAAGAAGGAAAGCCATAAGCCCAGCCCAGCCCAGAAAGTTGATTCTATGAGGCATGAACCCAGCACAAAGGTTTGTTTTCTGAACAGAGCCAACTGGGTTGTTCAAGAACTTTAATGAGCGACCTAACCCACTTTGACTTTCGTTCTAATGTTAGGTGATGATATCATGTCATCAAATATGCAATTTGTGGGTTCTAAAGTCTCCAAAAAAACGCTACGCAACAAAATGTCTTCTCAATCATAATAACCACAATTAACTTCACAAGAAATCGGAGACACGGTTGTGGCCCCGTTTTGGTTGATTCCATATAAATAATCAATTATAAAGGGTAGACCGTCCCATCATACTGATCTCACAATCATCATGAGTAGGTAAATCAACACATGAATGAAGTGTCCAGGTTCGAACCCTAGACCTCACTCATATGAATTACAATCACACTCTATAGTATAGATTAGTGGACACAAATAATCGATTCTAAGGATTAAAAAGAAGATAATATAAAAGAAATGATGTAAATTATTCAAGCTTCTATTGACCATTCTCACCATACATGCTTGGATTGAGTTGATGTACTCGATGGGAGTCATATAGATTTTGCGTGATTCTAAATCAAACCCCTTTCTACTTCTAAATGAACACCTCTTTATCATCTTGATTTTCCACATGTATCAACATCAACTTTCATTTTTTACATTTTTAACTGATGAATGACCTAAAAAAGGTTTCATTTAACAACACCAATAAATATACGTTTATGTTGTTTAATTAAGGGTTCAGTTTACCCTTAGGTGGACTAAATTTATATCTCTATAATTAAGGATAAAATCGTTCTTTTGTAAATTAAAAAACGTAATAATTACATATTTTAAAACTGTTTTTTATTGTAAACATCTATTTTAGTACGGATTTTTTAAAATGAAGAAAATAAAATTTTTGATAAAATTTTGCTCCGTTAAATTCTCCAAAATAGAAAAAGCATTAGACTTGGCATAAATTCTTCAAAATTGGAAAATATTCTCCAATAGCTATTTCAAAATGATTACTTGGAAATAATTTTTTATTATAATTTCACCAATAACAAGAGGTTAAATATTTAAGATATAATATTTTAATAATATAAATGTCGTAATTTTTAAAAAGTAATTTTTTTATAGATTTTGAATTTTATTTTTATATGCAGAAATGTTTTGAGAATCTATCGGACTATCTGAGTATATAATTTTGCACAAACAAAGGGATGATTTGACTTTTGCATCTACTAAATTAGGAGAATTTAACCATGACTGTCCTTGTAGTTAACGTCCATGGCTATAACTTGACCATCCGTCTGTTTCATACCGACAACAATCCATCGCTACGTTCATACGATAATCGCCAAAAAAAGAGGCATCGTCGTTGAAATCAACGTTCTGCTTTCACAGACACACAAACACACATATTGAAGTCCATTCATCTGCAACGTTCACTATCCTTCGCTGAATCGCTGTTCTAGGTAAAAATTTTGAAGAGATAGAGAAACGGACCAGAAGATTGAACACCGGTGTAGCCTTTGATCGAACACATTTGGAGCCTAAAAATCCTTGAGGACACGAGAAACATTGAAGTCCAGCCTCGCAATCTCCGTCCGTTTCACAATCATCCAGTAACTGCACTCGGAAATCAATCCAAATTTCATTTGTTGTGTGAGAGCAACCGTAAGATTATGCATAATTTTTCAGAAATTTACACAAATTCGACTCAAATCGAGAATTCGATACACAGAGAGACGTACCTTGCATGTTCCGTTGGAGCAAGCAGCAGCAATAGCCATGAACAACAATGGAGCTACGATCAAAACCGATGAAATTTTCCGTAACTCCATATCAATCTACTGCTTGATTCCAAACCTAAATTCGACTAGAAACCGTTCAAAGCAGCATAAGAAGATGAAACTATGGATTGAAAAAAATGGAAATGAAAATGAAAATTGAAATGGAGATATTAATTTATAGGGAAAAAAGAGCAAATCCAAATGGGAAGGGGGAAGATAGGAAGGATATTCCCATTTTCGTTGAGAATGAAAACCAAAAAGTAATATTACAATTAATGGGACCGACAATAAATTTTTTATTTAAAATTAAGATTTAGGATATTTATTAGTATATATTAGAATGGTACTCGCACAATCCAACGAGATATATCTCGATTTTAATATTTTATTTTATTATTTATCGCTATCAATGTTATAAAACGATTTTTATGTGTTTTTAAGAAAGCGATAACGATTTTATTTTTAAATAAAATATAAATCTGGAGATATCATAAAAGTTTGAAAAAAAATATAGGGTTAAATGCATGAGATAGCAACATACTTTCATAAAATTTCTTATTATAGCATTCTACTTTTGTTTATCTTTATTACAACAATATACTTTTAAATTATTTTTTATTAAGACATTATACTTTAAAAAATCTACCCATAATAGCAATGGGTAATCTGTTACCTTTTAAACCGGTTAACCCTTTGACTTTTTTGCTTGTGTGGCTTTAATGAGGTGATGTGGATGACACATCATTTTAATGACTTAACTACAATTAAAATAAAAACCTATTTCAAATTATTATTAGTGATTTTCAATTTTCATTGCTACTATCTAAAAAACATTTAATTTTTTTAATTTTTTCTTATTAAGTTACATTCAAATTAAATATTTTTAGAGTAAAATATTTATTAAATAAATATGAAACATTGTTTTTGAGATATATTTTGTTTGTAAAAAATGTAACTTTTTCTATTTTATGTTGTTCAAATAAATATATATCTTTTAAAATTCTCTTTAAAATATTAACGAAATAAATTGTTCTCTACAATTTTTTAATATTGTTATATTAATAAATAATTCAAAAAAATCTAATTAATTTA
>NC_037534.1:2622560-2624713 GCF_001531365.2 Cynara cardunculus var. scolymus | reverse complement strand
TGAGAGGGTAAAGTTGGAAAAACCAACATCTGAATGGTTGAGTGGAGCTCTAGGTGCAAAATGGTTAAGAGGATATTGTAACCATTAAGAGGTTGTTATTTTTTTGCCAAACAGCTTCTGTCTCTTAGCGATTAAGAGGCTCCCTCTTAATGTCACCATTAAGAGGGAAACAAACAGCCCCTTAAAAACACATAAAATCGTATTATAACATCGACTAAGACAAATAATAAAATAAAACATTAAAATCGAGATGTGTCTTGCTGCATTGCGCGAGTATTCTTCTAGTTATATTTAAAGTTAGATGTTTATCATGTATTTGATTATGTTTATCTGTAGTTAGTTACACGAATTTAGACGTGGAGCTCTAATAAGTTGTACTTACGCACAATCTACTTATAATCTTGAATTTTAAGTAAAATGCATCAATAGACAATACTTTATGCATAAAAAATACTTTTAAATAGTTTTTATCAAATGTTTTATAATATAGTATATATATATATATATATATATGTGTGTGTGTGTGTGTGTGTGTGTGTTACAATGTGTTTGTTTTATATCTATTTATTTCATAATGTGAACATTTTTAATATATTTGTGAAACAAAAGTTACAGGTAAAAAAATTTCATATTGTAAACCGAATATATATTAAATAGATATATGTTTATCAATATATTAAATGATAGACTTAGATGAAAAAGATCATGCGAACAATATTTTAAGGTAAAAGTTCTCATAGTTATCACAATATATGAAGTTTTTAAATAATTAAACTTTATATCTAATTACTGCAATTTAACGGTACAATAATTAGCATTTGGTCTGAATTTAAGTTTCATATTCAAAACAAAGCTAAATCATTGATACAAATAATATTCAAATACTGAAGCCCATTAAAATGATTGTTAACAATTCAACTTTTAAGCAATAAGAATATCTTTAAATATACCTTTTATATCATATTTATTACAGTTGATTATTTGGTTGTTTAATATCAGATCTCAAAAAACACGCAATACCCTATTAAGACCATTACCAACAAAATTTATGTAATTTTTCTAAAATAAACAAGTAAAATCAATCTTAAGAAAAAATACTGAACTCTGAGATTTCGCTCATTTATAGATTTTAACATTAATTATAAAATTGAAATATTTAATACAATTAATATTTTTTTCAACAATTTTTTTATAAATTAACAAATTATATTATCTTTTGAAAATAAATTTTGCAAATTAAAAAAATATTAATGTATGTATTCCGACTCTCATCCGGAATTAATTTTGCATATTTCTCCAAGGTTTAATGTGAAAAACTAGTTGTTAGCTAATAAGTCGATCATAGCTGAAAAATTAAAGCAGATAAGCTAATTGAAAAAATGTAAAATAAAAAAAAAAGTTTAAAAAAATAGTCAACTCTAAAATTATAAAATATAATCAATATTGATAATATAAAATTTTAACTAATATAAAAAACATATGGTTGAATAAAATAATATAATCTATACAATATTACAAAGCATTTGACAAAAATTCTTAAAAACTATTTTTTATATATAAAGTACTATTTATTAATACATATTACTTAAAACTCAAGATTACAAGTAGATTATACGTATATACAACTTATTAAAGCTTCATATTTGAATTCGTGTAACTAACTACAGATAAACATATCAAATACAGAATAAACATCTCATTTTAAATATAAAAAATTTAAAATATAATTAGGATAATTATTGAGTTCTAACAGAATACTTAATTACTATCTTTATAAAATGTTATATTATTAAACCAAGAATAAATTATCTCATTATTAAACTTAAATTAAACTATGATAAAAAAAAAAAAATTAAATAAAAAATAAAAACTTTTAAATAGTTGATTTGATATTGATATTTTTTTTCAAATTTTCATGATATCTTCAAATTTATATTTTATTCAAAAATAAAATCATTATTGTTTTCTTAAAAACACGTAATCTATACTATATTATAAAGTATTTGACAAAAACTCTTAAAACCACTTTTTATGTGTAAAGTACTGTTTATTAATCTATATTACTTAAAATCAAGATTGCAAGTAAATATATATATATACTAGAAGAGTACTCGCGCAATGCAGCGAGATACATCGTGTTTTTAATATTTCAT
>NC_037534.1:2570932-2620655 GCF_001531365.2 Cynara cardunculus var. scolymus | reverse complement strand
AGTTTTAGCCAAATGCATTATAATATAGTATAGATATATAAAATTTATTTTTGATAAAATTTTAAAAATACGTTAATATTATTCTAATACAATTTAAAATATCTAATTAGGTCAATCAAATACACTGAAAAATACATTTTTATTGTAGTTTTATAATTGGTTTTCAATCAAATACACTTAAAATTTATGTTTTATTATAGTTTTATAATTGATTTTCAATCAAATACGCTTAAAAATATATTTACAATCAAATATACTTAAAAAGTTAAAAATACATTTTTTTGAGAAAAAAATCGGGTTAGGCCGGGGCCGGTCCTAAGTCGGTGTTGGTCCTCCGCCTGTCCAAGGTCAGGTCATGCCCATTCGGCCATCTCTAATTCAGGCAACTAAACCTAAGGCCCAAGGTCCTATCTATGACATTTAATATGTATTTACAAAGTCCAATAACGAACCGGCCCGGCCCGATTCGGGATATTAAAACATAGATCAATGATACCTTATAAAAACCAAATTCTTGAACCAATTTCTCTCTATTTTTAAATTTATAGGAACCATAATCACATAATTCACAATGAATTAGACCAAGCAAAATTGAAAGAAAATACACCAAAATGATATTAAAATAGAGATTAATGATACCTTATAAAAACCAAACCAAACAAACTCAATAAATCTCAATTGTTTAACGGTAACATGTACGCCACAACAAAATTCACAAACGAACATCATTTGAAAGGATGGTAAATCGATCTCTATTTGGTGTCGGAGAAGAAGGAGTTGACGGCCGGCATGACCTCTGGTGGTCGTGTACGTAAGAACCTACGAAGTCCATGTTCAGCGTATTTATGTCCCTCTTCATGATTTTCGAGCACAGCCGTCGTACGATGAGACTTGTCCACCCTGTAACATCAAACAACGGAATCTTAACATTTATATACACACACACAGGAGTAATCAAATGCAAACCATCCATATTTGTACAAGTTGTGCAAACCACCTTCATCCAACGATTTCATTGTTTAATCTTATGAAATTGTTTTATATAATACTTTTTTGATGAAGTTTTTTCATATATGGTTATGAAATTGTTTCATATAATACTTATGAAATTTTAATGAAATTGTTTCATATAATACTTATGAAATTTTAATGAAATTGTTTCATGTATTTTTCTATAATTAATATAATAAAGATGATAATATACATGATTAACACCTTCCACAATAAAAATGATTAATCAACCTCTCATAATTACAAAAAAAATAAACAAAATAAAAAATTATGATTGGTTAAATGAGATTTGTACGGTTTGTACAAATAACATGGCTTGCAAAGTAAATCTCCTCTACACACACATATATATACATATATGTGTGTGTTTTCAATTGGTTTTTTAAAATATATAATATTTATATATGACAAAAATAACACACTCTTTACATTTTGTGAATCTGTATCCTTGACCTCTAAAGAGGTTGGAATCTACCGGTACCAATATCGTTGGGTCCTTGGCCCTTTGGTAGTTGCTTTTCGTTATCAAGACGTAGAGGTCACCAACGACCTCTGATACATCTGACATCAATCGAGTCTTTTAAATCAAATAGCCATGGCCCGGTACTCAACAACGACATAAATCCAATTGTTTCTTTTATCTGATTTTGATTTCTTAACGACATAAAATAACGTTACCTGACATCAGGGTTCATGAAAACATTTCTCGTAAGTTGGAAAACACACATGGTCGTCACAAACGTCATCGCGGCCATCAAAGGATAAACCTACATCATCCAAATTGCGTTTTAAAACGTACGTCTTTTAACGCAAAACTAACTCAAAAATTCGTTACGTTTAAACATATACACCAACTACCGATTCGATTATGAGTTACCTCGGGTCTCACCCAACGCGGCATCCTCGTTACTTTTCGTACACGAAAAACTTCTGAAATCTCTGTGGATCGAATGATTTGATGAACTCGAAAGCAATTTAGAAATGTGTAATGAATAGCATACAGGTATATGAGTGTATATATATACACACACATGTATATATATATATATAGAGAGAGAGAGAGAGAGAGAGAGAGATGTGTGTATGTATATGTATATGTATAGTCAACGGATTTGACTTGAAATCAGGCCAACAGATTTGGGTCGATGAAATAAATGTTTGAATGCGTATATTTATTTAAAAGTATCCTGTATTTCACCTTTTCATTATAAAAACACGTAAATTCTTATCAAATGATGTTTGGCTTAGCGCTATATGAGTCTTTTGTCTCTTAACAAATTAAAGGTTTAAACCTTACCAAAGATGAGGAGGGTGTGTGATTTTATATGTTCTATTTGTTGTTTATATATTATATACTTAAAAAAACACATAAATTATAAAATAAAAAATTAAATTGAGGTTAAAAGGAAATACAGGTTGTATTTAACGAAATGAAAACCGGGTGCTGGAGCCTCTTGATTTGGTTACGGGTCAACCCAAAGGATTGGTCAGGGTCACACGAGCAACGAGGATGTCCGCGTGAATGCCATTTTCTTGATTATCTTAATGAATTTTCCAGACCTTCTTATTTGTCTGGTTTTAGTTGGAGGGCAATTCCGTCATTTTATTTGTCTACCAAAATATTTTTAAACAGATTTTTAAAAATTAATAAATAAAATATTAATTATAGATTACGATATTAATTATATTATTAAAATATTATTTTGTATAGAAATTTTATAGGTAATTATTTTCTGGAGATTTTATTTTTCAAATTTGGATGATTACAAGTTGGAGGGTAATTACTCTTAGAAATCTTCATTTTGGAAAATCTGTTGAAGATAATTTGAAAATTTAAGTTCAAAAATCTCTTAGGAATCGTTTGGTTTGATCGAATGATTTTGAGGGATCTAAATTTCGTGGAAGGATTTGAAATTAAAGAGATTTGGATTTGAAATGATTTGGAATTGTTGCCGTAGTTGGTTTCTAGAATTTGAAATTGTTGGCGGATTTGGTTTTTAGAATTTGGAATGAAATTAAGTTTTATTTTTTAAATAATTTATAAAAACAAATCATAAATAATTATAAAATAATTAAATTACCTTTTTATTAATTAATTATGATAAAAAAAAATGTTTTCAACATATTTTAAAATATTATTACATGTAAATTTTATGAAATCATGTGAAATACCAACATCCCAACAACTCTCATTGGATTTTTAAATGAGTGTTTGGTTGGAGGTATTAAACAGTCGTTAATGTAAATGAATATAAAAGAAATTGTTTGGTTTTATATAATATAATGAATTCATTCCTACAAGCCTAAATTTTCATTTTTGTTTAAACTTTGGGAATGAAAATTCATTCTCATTTCATGTCATTTTTATTTTAATTCTCATTTTCATTCCCTTGTCTGAACCAAACGCACCTAAATCCATATTTGTGGGATTTCAATGGAATCTAGAGATTTCAAATTCAAACAGTCCTTTAAATCAAACATGAGATTTGAATGAAATTGAGATCCAAATCCCTTCAAATCTTATCCAGTCCTACAAACCAAACGAAGTTTTAGGCCCCATTTGGTTTATAAGATTGGATATGATTTGAAGGGATCTGAAATTGAATTTCATTCCAATCTTACGTTTGGATTGAATGATTTCCTGGGTTTGGAATCCTACGAAGATAGTTGGTGTTTCACAGGATTTTGTAGGATTTATATGCAATAATGTTTTAATTTATGTTAAAATATTTATTTTGTGATAATCAATTAATAGAAAGATAAAAAATTTAATAAATTACTTATAAATAAAGAAATTCAATTTCATCCAAAATCCTACTAACTAAACACAACAAAAATCTAAATTCTTCCATGAAAACCAAACGTTTCAAATTCAATTTGTCAGCCAAACGCCCCCTAATCATATCTCCATTTTAAAGATTATATTATTATACTATCCAAAACATTTAATACCTTAAAAAACTTTTAAATATTTTATTTAAATTTTGTAATTTTTGTAGATCTTTTTTCTTCAAATATAGGGAAAAAAATTATTCTCTCATTTTTTTGGCAAATATTTTACAGATTTTTTGGAAGAAAAAGAACTCTAAAATCTCTAATTTGTCTATTTTAAAACATTTTTATCAGATTCTCTAAAATAAAGAAAAGTTTTATTCTCTATTTTGCACCCCAAAAAAATTCTATATATTGTTCTTGAAAACAGAGAAAATTAAGAAAAACTTCAAATTTAAAGAATTATCTAAAACTTCATATGTGAATAGAGAAATTAGTTTATTTTATTCATTTTCACAAATTAGATTGATTTATTGGTATTTTATATAAAAAATTTTAAAAAATGTATTGAGATGATAAATTTAATGAATATTTTGATGATATAATAAATTTTAAAATCTTTAAAATAAAAAATCTGTTGAAATTAAATTTAATTATATTTAAAGATTTTAGCTTTTAATTTTTTATTTTCAAAAAATTATAGAAAATATTTTAGAAATGGTATTTGTTCAGGATGCTGTAAGATTTGCTTGTGCTATAATCTTTGTTTATTTATTTATTTTTCAATGTATTATGTACATCAAAATAATGCTCCCTTCCAAAATTATATATATTAGAAGAGTACACGTACAATACAGCGAGATACATCTCGATTTTAGTATTTTATTTTATTTTGTTTTGTTTCAGACGATGTTATAATATGGTTTTATGTGTTTTTTGAGAAAATGATAATTTTTTATTTATTTTTGAATAAGATATAAATATGAAGATATTATAAAAAATTAAAAAAAATATATTGAAATTAGTACCAAATTAATTACTTCAATTTTCTCGTTTTTATGTGTTTCTTTAACTCATTTTTTTAATTTTTGGTCTAATAATATTTTTTATAAATATAATAATTAAGTATTTTGTTATAACTCAATGGTTATCTTAATTATATTTTAAAAAAATTTATATTTAAAATTAGATGTTTATTCTCTATTATATTATGTTCATCTGAAGTTAGTTACACGAATTCAAACATGAAATTTTAGTAAGTTGTACTTACGCATAATCTACTTGTAATCTTGAGTTTTAAGTAATATGCATCCATAAATAATATTTCATGTATAAAAAATGGTTTTCAAGAGTTTTTCTCAAATTCTTTATAATATTATATAGATATATATTGTAATATAAATAATAAATAAAAGTTAAAAAAAAAAAAGCAACCAAAATTTTCATTTTACATGGTTCATTCTCTAAACTTTTTTGAAATGAAAAAACCATTAAACTTTCTTATTTTGGTCTCTTGTTTTAACGACCATTAAAAATTTATGTTAAATGAGAGAAATTTTTGTCTTTTTATTGATTTTTTTTGTATTTTATGTAATCAAAGTCGATTTTATGATTTTGGTACATGTGGTTTTTGATCGAGTATAAAACAAAACAAAAGTCAATAAAAGAACGAAAATGTCCCCCATTTAACATAATTTTTTTAACGACCGTTAAAAGGACAGACCAAATACTTGACGTTTTTGCAAACCACGATGACGATTTTTTGCCTGAACCAATTCATAACTACATTCATAATGATCATCGCGTTTGCACAATAACAACTGTACGTATAGAAATATATGCACTTCATTCGTTTTAAAATAAGTGTCTACATTAGAAATGACTATACAATAATAATTATTACATTTTATCAATTTTTAAATATTTGTGCATTAATTAATTCTGAAAAAATCATGCATTTCCGTTTGGTGCTTAAGATGGAAACGGCTTTCGCTTCGGGAATATTTTCGTTGTCAGAGGAAGATTGAAACTATCAACCACGGTTTCGTGACTTATCCGATAAGCTTTTGACTTTGGAAGGACATCTTTAACTGGTGGGGTCGGAGCTTATCGTCAACCGTCTCTTGGAGGAGCTTTTCAATTGTACGGATTCTCTTTCTATTCCTAGTTCTATCAAGGGTTTTTTTGGAAAGCATGGTTTGAAAAGCGGTCTAGTCTATTTGGTGTGATTGGTCCTGTTGGTGTCGTCTTTGTTTGGTTGGTGGTTTTTGGTTTTGGATTCTATCGTTGTTGTGATCTTTAGGGCCTTACGGGTTGTTCGGTTTTATTTTGGTGGGTGTTCTTGGTTTCGGTTTTTGACTTGGTTTCTTAGTTGTTCTACTCCTTGCAGTTTCGTCTTCTCGTTGTAATTTTGTTTGCTTTTAACAATTTTCTCGGCCTTTCAAAAAAGAATTAAAAGTAGATTTAGAATATCAGTTATCTATTATTTAAACTGAACACTTATTTTAGAACTAGAAGAGTGATCGCACAATGTAGCGAGACACATCTCGATTTTAATGTTTTATTTTATTATTTGTTTCTGTCGATGTTATAATATGATTTTATGTGTTTTCAAGAAAACATTAATGATTTCATTTTTGAATAAAATATAAATTTGAATATATCATAAAAATTTGAAAAAAATATATTAATGTTAATATCAAATCAACTATTTAAAAGTTTTCATTTTTTATAATTTAAGGGGGTGTTTGGGATTGCTTATTTAAAACAACTTATGTTTTTTTGTAAAAGTGCTTATTAACTTATGTGGTATCAAACTAAAGTTTTGTAAAAAATGTTTGGATTAGCTTACAGCGGTACCAAACTGCAATAAGCTGATAAGTTGTTTTTTAGTGTTTGGCAAATTTTGCTTACATCTGTAAAATTACCAAAAAGGACAGAGAGAAGATTGATGTTGTTATATGGAGAAGGGAGAAGATTGAGATCGATGTTATCTGGAGGAAAAAAGATAGGTATAAAGAGTAATAGGGTTAAAATGGTAAATTGGTAATAAGCAATTTTTCATAAGTCAGGACGGATTAACTTATCAAAAACTGCTTATTACCGGTTTGGCACCGGTATAAGCAGTTTTCTTTTTTCTTATCCAAACACTAGGTATTAGCTTATCACCGGTGTCAGACTGAAATAAGTCAATAAGCAGATAAAATAAGCAATCCTAAACACCCCCTAAGTTTAACAATAAAATAATTTATTTTTGGTTTAATAATATAACATTTTATATATAATAATCATTGAGTTCTTACAGATAATAATTAAGTATTCTGTTAGAACTTAATGATTATCCTAATTATATTTTAGATTTTTTATATTTAAAATGAGATGTTTATCCTATATTTGATAATGTTTATCTACAGTTAGTTACACGAATTCAGATATGGAGCTTTAATAAGTCGTATTTATGCAAAATCTACTTGTAATCTTGAATTTTAAGTAACATGCATTAATATACAATATATTATGCATAAAAAATGGTTTTTAAGAGTTTTTGTCAAATGCTTTATAATATAATATAGATAACCGTAAATAAAAATATGGACACTTATTTTGAAACAGACGGAATACAAACTCAGTATGAATTATTTCCATTCTCATTTAATATAAATGAAGAAGCATTTAAAGAGTTCTTTTTGAATATTCAACTTATATTACTTGTCAAGCACATCACGTTAAGGTTAAGACGTCGTTTTCATTCTATTTTGATACAAAACGACGACGATTCCCCCTGAAAGTAAATCATCAATAAAACCCCATTCGTGACACATGGAAAATGAAGCGATTTTTATGTGTCACATTACTGACGGAACAGATGGCCGTTGGGAATAATGGCTCCCGCCTTCTTTTTCTTTTCTTTGCTTCACCTCAAGTCTTTGCTTCAAGAAACAGAAACCCCAACAGACAATTTTTAGAATCACACAATCTCTCTCTCTCTCTCTCTCTCTCTCTCTCTCTCTCTCTCTCTCTCTCTATATATATATATATATATATATATATTATAAAACATTTAACCAAAACTCTTAAAAATCATTCTTTATTGCATGAAGTACTCTGCGTTAATGCATATCACTTAAAATTTAATATTACAAGTAAATTGTGCATAAATACAACTTATTAAAACTCAATTTTTTAATTCGTATAATTAACTACAGATAAACACCATCAAATATAGGATAAATATCTCATTTTAAATATAAAATCTAAAATATAATTAAGATAATTATTAAGTTATAACAGAATTATTATTTTTATAAAAAATTTATTGTTAAACCAAAAATAAATTAATTCACTATTTGATCTAAATTAAATTATAATAAAAAAATCGAATTAAATAAATTGTAAAAAAACGAGAATTTTTAAATAGTTAATTTGATATTAATATTGTTATATTTTTTCAAATTTATTTTTATTCAAAAGTAAAAACATTATTTTTCTCAAAACCACATAATATCAACAAAGACAAAAAAAAAACATTATAATGAAGATGTATCTCGCTGCATTGCGCGAGTATCATTCTAGTATATATACACACACACACACATATATATATATGTATATATATAGATAGATATAATCAAATAAGAACATAATATATTATATAGTGAGAATCGTAAAAACTCTTATCTTAATACTCGACATGTTTTTTAATTTAGAATTAGAATCTAAGATATTATATACATATATTTGTTTCACAGTGTGTTTGTTTTTACGTATGTTTTTATTTCACAAACAAGTAAAAAAGCTTTACATTGGAAACAAATACATGTGAAACAAACATAGTTTGAAACAAATATATGTTAATCAAGTCGAAAGATCGTGTGGGAAGGGAAGTTATGATGAGAAGTGCAAGGAGATTTGAACCCTTGATCACGTTTAATCTCATGCCCAACTATGAATTGTGCTTTTAAAAGGGAATTGATCATGTGCATCTCGATACATCTTTTTATTGTTAACATTTAATCAGGATTGATCCAATGATGGAAATCTCTTCTTACGTTTCTCATCATAACTTCTCTTCTCACTGGAATCCAACCCGTTAATTAATACCTTAAATCTCAGTCTATGATGAAAAAGTTGTGAAATAACATGTAATGCTTTGGTTCTTACATTATTAGCTCCCTGTATATGGGAATAATCAAATCAGCAATGATAACTTTTATCTTAAGGTATTGTTTTATATGATTTTCATGTGAAGTAACATATCATGCACTGGTTCACAGTAACACTTAACTCCTATTCTCACACGACACATACATATATATATATATACATATAGACATATATATATATATATATATATACATATGTGTGTGTGTGTGTATATATATATATATATATATATATATTAGCACTTAAAAAGTTCAAAATGTAACCAACCAGTAGGTTTATATATATTAGCGCTTCAAAGTTCAAAATCTAACCACCAGTAGGTAAGCCATCTTCAAGCTCTATAACACCCCCCATCCCTAACAAGAAAGCCATAAGCTTGCCATATCTCAGAAACCGAATCTGTTTCCGAGATTTCGGTTTCGAGGAAGTTTCGGAACACAAAACGTCGAGATGAGAATCTTCATCTCTGCTTGTGTCTTTCTCGCGATCTGCTCGTTATCAGGTACTACGCGTTCAAATTGATAAAACTCCAAGAACACAACTTTCTCTAACGAATTTGATCATTTTGCAGCTGCTTTCGATCCTCTAGATCCAACTGGAAACATAACGATCAAATGGGATATTATGTCGTGGACTGCCGATGGTTATGTGGTAAGAAAATCGCCATTAGTTCTTTCAAGATTTCTTCATCTTTTCTACCTTTTCTTTTTGAAGTATATAATATTTGAGGGAGGTTTTGGGGAGAACTCTAAAAAAAATGAAAAACCGAGGAACACTCTGATAACTATTTCTCTGTACGATATGCACATATGCGTACAAGTAACTGAATGCACACGTACATACAGGACAAATTACTTGTATGCACAGATGCATATTGTACAGATGAATGTTTACTGAGATGTTCCCTAGTTTTTCATTTTTTTTACAGTTTTCCCCTGAACATGACCCTATAATATTTATATACGACAAATATTGGCTTAACTCCTCATGTTTGTCGAGATTTGAACCTTGTCCTTCTGGGAGGCTGAGCTCTATCAGTAACCCAAGTACTGCTCGGCCAATGCCCAATGACCCTTTGGTGATTGTGTACAGGCAGCGGTAACATTGAACAACTTCCAGATGTACCGCCATATCCAGACCCCGGGTTGGACCCTAGGGTGGACCTGGGCTAAGAAAGAGGTCATATGGTCCATGGTTGGGGCTCAGACCACAGAACAGGGAGACTGTTCCAAGTTCAAAGCCAACATGCCTCATTGTTGCAAGAAAATCCCGACCGTCGTCGACTTGCTACCCGGTGTCCCTTATAACCAACAATTCTCAAATTGTTGCAAAGGCGGGGTTGTGGCGGCATGGGGCCAAGATCCGTCGGCTTCTGTCTCGGCCTTCCAAGTCAGCGTTGGGCTAGCCGGGACTACAAACAAGACGGTCAAACTACCGAAGAATTTTACACTTTTAGGTCCTGGACCCGGGTATACTTGTGGACCGGCAAAGATTGTTCCTTCCACTACTTTTCTCACTCCTGATCGCCGGAGAAGAACACAGGCCTTAAGTAAGTTTTCTTGGTTCCGAATAAAGTACAGTTTGACTTTGATTTTCACGGAAACAGCCGCTCAACTTTTCTTGGTAAAGGTCAGGTCTGCGTACATCTTACTCCTCCAGACCCCACCACTAGGTGGAACATACCGGGCTCATTTGGTTTGGTTTGGTTTGGTTTTTTGACTTTGACTTTGACTTTGACTCGAGATCAAAGACTAACGAGTGGCTTATGTACAATGTAGTGACATGGAACGTGACGTGCACGTATTCGCAATTTCTGGCTACGAAACACCCGAGCTGTTGTGTATCATTCTCATCGTTCTACAACGAAACTATCACCCCGTGTCCTACGTGTGCGTGTGGTTGTGAGAATAAGAACAAATGCGTCAAGTAAGATTACAATTTCTTGAACCTAGATTACAGTCTCTGTATTATATTTGTCGACTTGCACACAACTTTGCTTTGTGCACGAGCCGGAGGGTTTTCATGGAGAAGGCCTCTCGATCTTGGTGGTAGAGGGAAGGTTTGTGTACATCCTATCCCTCCCATACCCTACTTTCGGGTGGGATGAAGGAGGTTCAGGGGAAAACTCCGAAAAAATGAAAAACTAAAAAACACCCTGGTAACCATTCATTAGGACGACATGCACATGTTCATACAAGTAATTAAAGTTGTTTCTTGGTGTTCATGCAAGTGTGCATGTTATGCACATTTGCATATTGGACAAATTACTTAGAAATTACTTGTATGCACATGTACATACCGTACAAATGAATGCTTACCAGGGTGTTCCTCAGTTTTTTATTTTTTTGCAGTTTTCCTCTGAACCTGACTCCGAGTGGGATATACAGGGTTCCTTTTGGTTAATAAAATTTTGAGAACCTAACGGTTGATGATGATTATAGGAGCGACTCTAAGCTTCTAAGCGTTGTTGGGGTAAATACGCCAAAAAAGGACAATTCACCGTTACTTCAGTGCACTCGGCATATGTGTCCCGTGAGGGTTCATTGGCACGTAAAGCAAAACTACAAAGATTATTGGCGGGCAAAGGTGGCGATAACGAATTTCAACTATCGGATGAACTACACACAGTGGACTCTCGTGGTTCAACATCCTAATCTCAACAATGTTACGCAAGTTTTTAGTTTCGACTACAAGCCACTCGTTCCATACGAGTCTATAAGTAAGTGGTGCCTAAGCATTTTACTCTCCGGGTACTAATTTCATCATAAGAAAGCCAGTATTTTCTTCAATGTCGTTTAGTCATCTTAACAACGAAACCTCTAGCGGTTTTGTATCTCCAAAAGTCAACAAAATTGTTGACCGGATGAATATGTGGCATTATTTTATTGGGAACAACAAATATTTTCAGAACCATGAGAACCAATTATTCATGATAAATATACCTTATCATTCATCAAGAATAGTTGGTTCTCAAAATATTTACGATTCTCGGTGTGTGTGCTGATGTGGACATCAGACACACATGTTCGGATTCTATCAAAGTTCAACAAAAAATGATTGTAACTAGGTGCTAAGGGCATTTACGTAATTTTCCGTATGCAGATGATACGGGTATGTTCTACGGGATGAAATTCTTCAACGACCTACTAATGGAAGCAGGACCGAAAGGAAATGTGCAATCAGAGGTTCTACTACAAAAGGACCAAAACACGTTCACTTTCAAGCAAGGATGGGCGTTCCCTAGGAAAGTCTACTTCAATGGTGACGAGTGCATACTTCCACCACCGGAATCATACCCGTTCCTACCAAATTCTGCTCACAAAACCCTATTTGGTCCGTTAACATTATTGGTTTCTTTGTTTGTCTTCTTGCTCGTTTAATTTCGAACACCATTTATCTTTCACTTTGTTAGTAGTTCAAGTTTCAAAGCTAAAGAATGTAACAAGTGACAACGATTTTGTATGTTGTTAAATATACGATTTAAGGCAACATAAGTTACCAATAGACATTCCAAATGCGAGTATTTATATTACAAATAGTTAACGTAGGTTCTTACCGTTACTACAACTATAAATTAGCACTAAAGACTCGAACACTATGCAAGAGAACAGTTGTAAATAGGTGAATTCACCCACAAATCGCATGCTCGTTGAATAGGATGGAACGCGCACCTGGGACCCACGAAGCATGAAAAATCTTGAAGATTGAACGCTGTATCACACTTTCAACGAGCACTTTGAGACACACGGATGCCGATTACTTACTCAAAGATCAAGAAAACAGCCAAAGACGTCATGAAGATCGTGAGTATCGATAAATTTAGTCGATAGCCGACATTTGGGAGATACGGGTAGGCTTCTGGAGGCGGCATAACGCAATTATCGCCATTGAAATAAACTCTACGTGGAAAAGCCCAGCCCTTTTCGAAAGTAAAAGTTGTTTTATCTTTGCGGAAAAGTAATTCCGACTGAACGTTGCCCAACGGTCCAGCTTGGTTAAGGAAATCGTTGTAGAATTTAACGCCCCATAGCATAGCGGTATCATCTGCAAGAGATAATTAGCAAATTAATCACTGATTAGATGTGTTTTAAGAACTAATTAACCACCAACAAGACGATTGCTTACTTATAGAAGAGTACGGGGTGAGGGGCTTATAATTAAAGCTGAAAATTTGAGTAAGATTGTCAAAGTTCGGGTGTTGAACGACCAAGTTCCATTGCGAGTAATTCATCCTGTAGTTGAAATTTGTAATTGTGACCTTCACCCGCCAGTAATCCTTGTAGTTAAGCTTCACGTGCCAATGAACACGAATTGGGCACATATGTCGAGTGCATTGAACCAGGGGGGTTAAGCTATTTTTACCGGGACCATTAACAACCGAAGCTAGATATGGCGAGTTTGGGCTGCAAAACAGTCGGCAATTTGATGAAAAATTAGATACGACAACAAAGATTGTAAAAAGAAAAGATCTAGGAAATCCAAATACTTCCTCCGCCCAAAATAAGCGTCCACATTTATGGATGTTAATGAGTCGAGCTTTTAACGACCTACTCGAGCTCGAGCTCGTTTATCTCGAATTTGAGATTAATAATTGTCGAGCTCGAGCTAATCTCAAACAGACACTAAAACTCGTTTAACTTAATGAGTCGAGCTCCATAACACCAATGTTCAACTCCGCTTGTTCGTAAACTCGATTAAATTTTTCTAGCCGAGCCGAGCGATCGAGCATATGCTTTTTCGAGTCAAACATGTTCATGTGTTCATAAATTATATGATTGAAGTATAATATTATTGAGGTCGAGTCAATAAGCAAGCTAATTGATCTCGAGTTCGAGCCCATAGAGCTCGAACATTTAAAAGATATTCGAGCTCGAGCAGGAGCCCTACTGTGAAAAAGCTATTCAAGTTCGAGCCTGGGAAACTTTTTCGAGTTGAGCTCGTATAACCTCCAACTCACCTCGACTCAGCTTGTTAACACCCCTATCCACATTTCTATTAATTTAGTCTCAAAATAAGTGTCCACTTTCAAAAGTAAGCGTCCATTTCACAATTCTACCCTTAATTAGGAGATGAAGAAATTCATCACTCCCTCTCGAATGAAATGAAGGGTAAAATTGTCATTTAGTGAATTGAAAAGTGTAATAATTATACATTTTTAAAACCGTGTCCCTTTTTTCATCGTGGGCATTTATTTTGAGTCGGAGGAGTATGACATTAAAGATCAGAAAATGGGGAACAACCGCTCTACCCTTTGGGGGCAAAGGGCAGGTCTACGTACATCTCTTGACCCTACTTTCAAGCGGAGTATATTGGATTCAATTTGGTTTCGTAAAAACTAAAACAGAAAGAAAAGAACGTACTTTACGCAACTTCCTGGGTGTGTAGCATTGTTTTGGCATCCACAAGTGCAAGTAGGGCATGGAACGATGGTATCATTGTAGAACGATGAGAGAGACACGCAACAAGTCGGGGTTTTCTGAGCCAAAAACTGTGAATACGTACAGGTAACATTCCAAGTCACTGCCAAAACATGAATAACGGAAATTAGAAACCGTAGAAAAATATATGGAACCCCATCAAATTACTCCCAAAATAGCTTTGAGAAATTGTCCACATCTAGCTAATGTGGGACTCCAACGGAAACATCCTGAAGGGTTAAAATCGTAATTTATACGGCTACTACAAGTTTGATCAGAGAAACTCACTCATAGCTTGGGTCACTCGTCTTCCATCTGCAGTTATGAACTTTGACGGTTTACCAACTACAGCCGGTCCACAGGTGTAGCCCGGACCTGGTGCAAGCAACGTGAAGTTCTTGGGCGGTTTAACCGTTTTGTTAGTGGTTCCAGCCGCACCAACGCTAACCTGAAACGAGCTAGCGTAGTTGTTGGGTTCTTGAGCCCACGAGTTGATAACTCCGCCTTTACAGCAATTCGAGATCTGCTGATTGTAAGGAGTCCCCGGAAGTAAATCGACGATCGAAGGAGTTTTCTTGCAGCAATGTGGCGGTGAACTCTTGTATTTTGAACAATCTCCTTGTTCAGTGGCTTGACCACCCATCATGTTCCATATCACCTCTTTCTTAGCCCACGTCCAACCTAAGGTCCACCCTGGAGGTGGGATGTGACGGTATTGTTGGAAGTTGTACATAGTAACAACGGCCTACATAGATATGAAACCAATTAGAAAGTTTAACATTTTGAACATATCGATGAGAGATCTTGAACGGCCATACACTTTTTGACGATTAAGGCCATGTTTGGCGACCATAAGCTAGCTTATTTTTTGAGCTTATTGAAAAAAAAAAGTCTAGTTAGCCATAAACTAGCTTATAAGCTAGCTTTTTCAAAAGCTACTTCAAGTAGCGTTTCAATAAGCTCCATGGGATTTTTCCACTTTCTTCCAATTATGCCCCCTTATATTTTTCAACATGCCGTTTTAGGTCATATTACATCATTATCTACCTTATCAACTAGTTTTTACCAAACATGACTAGTCTATCACATAGCTTATTAACCAACAACTAGTTTTTCTGCTAACGGTTAGCTTTTCAGCCAACAACTAGCTTATTGGATAGTTTTTTTTTAATACCAAACATGACTAGTCTATCATGTAGCTTACCCGCTAAAAATTACTTATTAGCCAACAACTAGTTTTTCAGCTAACAACTAACTTTTTAGCCAACAACTAGCTTATCAGCTAGTTTGTCAAACATAGCCTAAGAAATTTAAAACGAGGGAACTTGGAGTTAATGATACTTACAACATAACCGTCCGGAGTCCAACTCATAATGTCCCACTTGATTGTGATATTTCCATTCGGGTCAAGTGCATCGTAGGCTTCTGCAAATACAAAAGAAGAGGGAATTATTGTATCATCCATCAACAGAGATACTTTAAAATGGCAAGTCCCCACATGTCTCATACGAAATAGCCTCTAAAGTCGTATAATGGCAAATAAAAAGCAAACAAAATCACCATATACTAACCCCCCCCCCTCCTCCCCCCCAAAAAAAACACCCACATCCCGAACACTATAAAACTTAAACGGTGCACCAAGGCTCTTCAACTTCAAGCCCATGGTCTTCCGCTCACCAATTGCTCCAAGGATTCCGCCTCTTCCCAAAACACATAACCAAAGCAAACGAACCCAGTATATCCCATGCAGAGGTAGGGTCAGGCAATTTACTTTCAGTTATTCACATTTGAATTTAGTAACTTGCACAACAAGTTTCCTTTCTCATCTTTAAAACACATAATTTACTTTTTGTATTTTCCATCTCCATTATTTAGATTTTAGTCCTCGCATCTTTCGTAAGAAGACATTGCCTCTACCCCAAGGGCTAGAGAGGTTGTGTGCAAACCAACATCAGGTACATAATTAACCGTAACGTGATGGCCCACATTGCCACATTGGTGTAAAAATGAAATGTAAACCCCTTACGAGTCCTCGGACATGGGCTACCAAAATCTTCCTCATATGGTCTTAGGGTTGCAACCTTACATTAACACTCCTTTTTGAAAAACAAAGATATCATGATCTTAAATAACATACACACCATTCATGGTTTCAAACGCTTCAACTCCTTTGGAAAAATATGCAATAAGTTACTTTTGCTGTAATGGTGTAGAAGAATTTGTTCTTTGAAAACCTTCATGATGAAGTCAATCTTGATTCTTGAGTGACAAGATCCCCACTTGGCAAAAGTTAGAAATTTCTTCTTTGGCCAGTAATTTCTAAAAGATTAGATATACAAATTAGGGTTCAGAATCCAATCCAGCATATATATATAGGGTTGGGTTCTGGTAAGAATGAAAGTTATGGTGAGAATGGTAAGAAGGGATCTCCACCCTTGGATCAATCCTAATTGAAACAGAACCACTAGATCAACACTAATGAGGATCCACTAGATCAATTCTCTTCTAAATCAAGGGTCCTAATCACTTCTTACATTTCTCATTAACTCCTATTCTCACACGATTGTCATATATATATATATATATATATATATATATACTTGGGATCATATGAGACCAATGGTTTTTTGTGAGACCCGTAAGACCAATTCTCAACCCTTGGATTAGATTTACAATCGTCAGATCTGAACATTTATAAACGCCACGARACTTCTCACTAATTACGAAATTGCCAYCTTGCAACTTTGCAACCATTAGATCATTAATTCATAAATTTGATCAATGAACATAAATTGGTCTTACGCGGGTCTCACGAAAAACCCTTGGTCTCACGTGAACCCAACCCTATATATATATATATATTACAGTTCACTTGGCATTTGCTGATCTTCATCCATGAAACAATTTTACATGATAAAAAAAAGCTACTGAATTCTTCTTCCAGATGAACCAATTCACTAAAAGCAACGAGAACTCAACCATTTTTGCAAAAAATAAAGAACACCTACTTAAACGTACCAATTTGTTTCATTAAATTCATAAATCATCCACCTCTCTCAAACCCATTAGTCAATTACGCCACACAATTAGATATCCCTAGGGATTAATGAATAAGCATCAAACCCTTCTCAATCTTCGTAACCGAGAAACCAATTTGATCAAAGAACCACTATCCCATTCACCAATAACTAAAATCTCCCACACCCATCAGTCAATTAAGCTCTAAAATCAGAAATCTAGACAAAAAAAGTATCATAGAAATTCAATCAAGCAAAACCAATCGATTAAACCGGCAATTAGAACCTTAAAGAACTCAATGATGAAAGCAAAAAGTAAAAATAACTACAAGTCGAAACCTGTGCGAGTGAAACTGCATGAAGAAAGAAATATCACGAGTAAAATGGTGGAAATCGACAATCGTGCGAGGGATCTGAAGCAATGATCCATTAGCTGATGCAAGGTGTGGTTGATTCGATTGATTGTTGAGGAGGGGAAGAAGAATTTTATGATGGGGGAGCGGTGGATGAACTTTTTGGCGAGTGACGAGAGCAAAACCTTGATCAAGAGTTTAAAAAAAGGAGTGGGAACATAAAAACAATAATGAAATCTTTACAACAACTGCCTGGATCAGTGCTGTACAAGATGTGTTTGTTTCCAGTTATTTGACTTTCTCTCGAACGTTCTTTTTGGGTTTTTAATGCAAACCATTGCTTTTTTATAAAAATGGAGACTGATCGAAATGGAAATTTCGCCATTTTTCAGGTTTCTTTAGATCTTTTAGGTGGTGCTTGGAATTGGTTATTGAAAATAACTTATATTTTTTTATAAAAGTACTTATCAATTTATTATAAGTCATAATGATTTAATCTATTTAAAAATCCTTTATTACTGGTTTGGTACCGGTATAAATTGTTTATCCAAACACTCAAAAGTGTTTATTACCGATGTCACACTGAAATAAGTCAATAAATTGTTTTTATAAGCAATTACAAACATTCCTTATTAGTCATTTCTCTCTTATTTTTATCAAGATATCATTACCTCAGCAAATGGTGTATGTAGTTCACAAAGGTAGCTAAAAGACAAAAAAAATATGTTATAATTTCGAGCAAGTTGCATGAAAAAGTGATAGGATGAAATTTGGTTGAATAACAAATAATATTGAGTTGGATATTATATTACTCATCACATCAGCATTGTAACCGGTTAATGTTTCAACTGTTTACCATGGTACTTAAATGTTTAAGACTTTACATCTTAGGTACTAAAATGAAAGTTTTGAAAGTTTGTTACCAGATATATGAATCAAGTTAAAGTATGTTACTTTTTCATGTCATTTGCCCTATAATTTCTACTTGGGTCTACAAGTTAAGGATGTGCCATTTGCGGAAATAGTGACATTTGGATAAAACCGGGGGATAAATGAATATAAGGGGTTGTTTGTTTACCTCTTAATGGTTTGATTAAGAGGTGAATCTTGTTTGGTAAAAAAAATATGCTTCTTAATGGTTCTAAAGCCCTCTAAATGATTTTGTATATTGAGTCTCCTTTAACCATTAAGGACCCTGATTTCATCGTAAACAATTATCAAACAGTTATATTTCATCTTGCACTATATTATGAAAATCTCTTAATCATTCTGACCACTTAATCATTTTACACCAAACCATTCAGCAACCGTCAAACAACCGCTAAAACCAATTGATGATAGAGGAATGGCCATTGCAGTCAATTTCCTGTGAAAAAAATGTATAATTACAGATTTTTTATAGGATTATAATTAAGAGGGTTTATCTGACTAAAATAGAGAAAATGAAGATTTATTCTTTATTTTTACTTTAATGGATTCATTACATTGTTATATAAAACACAGTCGCAAGGAGAAAAAAAAATCTAAGAACATCTTTAATATGAGTTTTTTATAAGCAAAAAGTATAAGAACTTCACATTATTTGAGTTCTTGTACAAAAACTTTGGTTCTTACCTTGAATTTGATGTGATTTGTACAAGATAAATGAACTGTATACCATATGAACAAAACCCGTAATTTTAAAAACACAAGATCGAGATTAGCATTTTTCAACATAATCATGGGGCCGGAGCTTCCGTCAGGGCCTACATAGGTCCGTCCCAGTTAAAAAAAATTGATAAAATAAAGTAGTTTAAATCATTTTATCAATATAACTACGATATTAAATTACAAAAAGTTATTGTTTTCATAAATAAAACAAGCATAATTTATTCCTTTATCACATAAAATTTCAACACTTTATCATTTTGATATTAAGGTAAATTGCATGAAAACTTAACGTACTTTAACTTGATTCTTATTTTGGGTAACGTATTTTCAAAACATTTATTTTGATATATAAGATGTAAAGTTTTAAACATTTATGTACTCGGGTTAACCGGTTGAAGCATTAACTGATTACCATGTTAATATGACGAGTGATGTGATATCCGATTAATGCTTCAGCAAATAATACTGAGTTGGATACCACATCACTCGTCACATCAACATGATAATTGGTTAATGCTTCAACATGTTAACCGGGTATTTAAATGTTTAAAATTTTACATTTTAGATACCAAAATTGAAGTTTTAAGAGTACGTTGCCAAAAATAAAAATCAATTTAAAGTACGCTAGTTTTTCATGCAATTTGTCCTTGATATTATTTAAAGTCATAAACTATAAATTTGGTCCCTATGGTTTGTCAAAAATAACATTTTTCGTTTCTACAGTTTTAAAATTATAAAATGGGCACTGTGATTTGTAAAATTTGAAAATTTTGGTCCCTTTCTTTAATGTTCATTAAAAAAAAATCAGATAAGAAACAGTTTGGTGAACTATCAAAATAAATGATTATATTAATAATATATGTTATAAAGCATTTGACAAAAACTCTCAAAACCATCTTTTATAAATAAAATAATGTTTATTGATGCATATTACTTAAATTTCAATATTACAAGTAAATTGTGCGTAGATACAACTTATTAAGTTCCATGTTTGAATTTATGTAATTAACTGTAGATAAATATAATTAAATACATGATAATTTTTTTATTATAAATATACAATCTAAAATGTAATTGGAATAATTATTGAATTTTAACATAATACTTAATTATTATCTTCATAAATAAATTATTTCATCATTAAACCTAAATTAAATTATAATTAAAATATTGAATTAAAGAAATTACACAAAAAATTGAGAAATTTTATATATATTTTTTAAAAAATTTATGATATCTTCAATTTATATTTTATTAAAAAAACATTATTGTTTGCTCAAAGCTACATAAATTCGTATTATAACACTGACATAAACCAAAAAATAAAAATAAAACATTAAAATCGAAATATGTCTCACTACATTGCATGAGTATCATTTTAATATTATTAATAATATAAATGTTCAACTAGTAGATTTATTTATTAAAATAAACATGTAATTTAACCATAAAAAAATGATGAATTCTTTTACGTGTTTCAAAGTTTATAAAACGTAAAATAGACTCAAAACGCATTTTTCCTCTTCCATTAATTATTTTTTATTTAATTTGTATTTGTATTTATTTATTCCAGTTGCACGACAGTACATATTGATGGAGAATATACTACTAAAAAATGGAAATTCTCTATTAATAAAAAGGAAAAAAATTGATGTCAAACCGATGACTTTTTGGTAGACTTTAATATTTGTAGCATGAAATTATACGTTAAAAATTAATGTGTCTGTGTCATAATGGTATGTAATGGGTCGTTTACCAAACGCTTACTCGGATAAGCGTTTACCAAGTCATATTACCTCATCGGATGAATATGGTAAGGACCAAGAATCTTACCCGGTAAGAGTGAGACAAGGACCAAGAGTCTTACCCAATAAGTGAGAGCGATGACTCTTACCACGGTAAGCGCTTAGCGGATAAATTGTTGCATACAATATCGTTTTGGTGGATTAAAATCTTACCCGTTAAGTAAATAATAATGTTAAATTTTACCGATAAGCACTTACCGGGTAAATGTTTGGTAAACGACCCCTAAGTTTTTGACTTCTTAAGAGATTAAAGGTTTAAATTTTATCAAAATTGAGGAGGGTGTATAAATTCATTTGTTCTATTAACTAAATATAAATATTATATATTTCAAAAAAAAAAAAAAAAAATTGGAACATGTTTTTTGTTTTTAAGCATTTTTCATGCCTAAAAAATTAATATATAAGTGAAATAGACTTATAATCATTTATAAATGTAATAAATTATGTGGTTGTTTGGCAAAATGATTAATAAACTCTAATAATAGTTCAAAATGAAATATAATTGTTTGGTAATTGTTTACAATGAAATTAGAGCGCTGAATAGTTAAGGGAGGCTCATTGTACAAAATCATTCAGATGGTTTTAGAACTATTAAGAAACGAGGTTTTTTTTTGTCAAACAGGATACGCTTCTTAAAAATTCAAAGTCTGCTTCTTAATGGAACTAGTAAGAGGTAAACAAACAACCCCACATGAACGGACTTAGGATTTTTGTCGAACGAATGCATATTTAAGATAGATCAAATTCCTGCAAAATCGTTGGATGTGTTTTTAGCTGAATTTTATTGTTTCTAGGGATTTTTAACCTTTTTAGTTGATTTTGAAAGATTTTCTTTGTTTGATTTCGAGCGGATTTTTTGGTTGTTGATTTCGAGAGGCTTTTTTTTTAGCTTTTTTGGTTGATTTTCTTTGTATTTCTAATATTCTTGAACACCCTTCAAAACTTAGCGACTGCACCTTTTGTCTCTCAAAAAAGTTCTGGTTCCGGAAATATGTTTGAGTGGGTGCACGTGACACCGCTCGGGGATTCATAGGTCCACCCCATGCGTGTATTATTTCCTATATGAAATAACATGTGTGAAAATGCAGTGTTCAACAGTGTTGTTTCATATATGAAACGTTCAGAACTGTTTTGAGTGTGGAAAAAAACAATATTGAACGTTTCACATATGAATCAACAATGTATAAGCAGTGAATTTTCACACATGTCGTTCCGTACATGAAAACTGATTCATTGGTTTGCATAAATTATTAGGTTTGTAAAAGAAGGGGGTTACAGCGTATATATATCAACGAAAAAGAACCAAAGAAAATAAAACATGAAAAGTTCAAACTTCTGCATGATACCGAAACCCACATAACAAATCAGAGACACAAAAAACGGACAGCGTCGTGACAACCCACCACGAAAGCGCAAAAGCACGAACACGGAACATGACTACCAAGAACAACCGAGCCCCAACGGAAACACCAAGTGAACCCAGTTAACGTTAACCATCAAACCTACGACCGCTACACCAATTTGATTAGTTCTTCACTTCTCAAACTCATTCCAAAACACAACGATCGATTATCATGTTTTTATGGTATAACAAACTGTTTTTTTAATATCAAGTAATACATTATTCGTTTTTACATAATATCATCGGATCATTTATCCTTAAACCAAATCACTTATAAATGAGACACAGTTATAAATGATTAGTACACTGATTTGAGTTCATCTTATACAAGTGTTATTACACTGATAAAACTTTCAAAGGGTGTTTGAAATAAACAGAAATTGAGTGTAATGAGACAGTAGTCACGTTGGAAAAACCTTCGAAGTGCATATACATAACGGTAAACGATCATTGAACTTATAGAAATGGACAAGTAATTCCTTTAACTACTAAATATTTAATTCTCGTATTCAAATGAAAACCATGGGATAACAAAAACATGTGATTGTCATTTGAATCTGGACAGTAAATAATGACTAATAAAAATGGTACACTGCTTTTACTGATCTGTTGTACTTTGCTGATAATTTATTGATACATGAAAGACATTTTTTTTTTGTTTTATACATGTAAGAATCTATTTATTATAAAAATGTTTAGGAATTTAACCGTTCAAAATATAAAAGTATATCTGTTTTTTTAAGATTTCAGTAAGTTAGTAATTTATTTATTCTATTTTTTATTAACCTGGATATCCAACCCGCTATGCGAGCCGACTAATCCCAGGGCGACCATCTGCTTTGCAGATAGTCTGGAGTCACCGCATTTGAACCTCCGTGCCCATAAGGGGATTTTTATTCTCCCTTGGATTTGAACCTGGGACCTCCAAGTACTTTTGACCTTTGAAACCAAAATCAAATCAATCAGACACCACTCTTTTGGTTAATTTATTTATTCTATTTCAATAAATTCAAGATTCATATGTTATATTTCAACACATTTAAGGACTTATTTGTCAAAAAATTATTCAAAACCTTAATCACTTAAAATATCAAAAAACCTTATGTTTTTTTTAATTATTCTTAAATTAAAATAACAGTAAATTACGTTTTTCATCCCTGTAGTTTGTTAAAAATTTACATTTTCGACTTTATATTTTTAAAATCATGACTTTCATTTCTGTTATGCAGAATTCATTGTTATTTTCATCCTTAACCTAAAAAAATGTTTGGTTAAAGGCATTAACCAATAATTAACGAAAATGGAAATAAAAGTAACTGTTTGGTTTTGTATAACATAATATATTCGTTTCCCCACATACCCAAATCTTCATTCCAGGTTAAATCGAGGAATTAAAATCCATCCCCGTTTTCATTATCTGTTGTTTTCATTTTTATTCATCAGTCTGAACCAAAAACCCATTTCATTACTTTAGTTTCCAATTCATTGACGTTTTGTCCCTCGTAAATAAAGTATGAGTTAGTTTTTGTTTGAGAGGGTTTTTCATAGATGAAATAAATTTGTTTTTTAATTGGAAGAGACAAGTTTAGAAGGAAAAAAACTTTGCTTTCGGCATAAAACTTCCTCTAAAAGTTTAATGAATAAATCACTCTCTATATGATCAAGCCACTATGAAAAAGTCATGTATAGCTGATCGAATAAGATGTGAGTCTCATTAAGTTCATTAAATTGTTAACACACCCACCCTTAGGGGTTGTTCGTTTATCTCTTAATAGTTTCATTAAGAGACAATATCTAAATCGTTAAGAGGTGAATCTTGTTTGGCAAAAAAAAAGTCTGCCTCTTAATGGTTTTAAAACCATTTGAATGATTTTGTATATTTGATCTCCCTTAACCATTAAGAGCCCTAATTTCATTGTACACAATTACCAAACAATTATATTTCATTTTGTATTATATCATAAAAAACTCTTAATCATTCTGCACCAAACCATTCAGCAATTGTCAAATAACTCCTTAGTCTCAAGAACGAAAATAACAACGAATTATGAATTATAAAGACAAAAACCACAAGTTTAAAACCAGAAGATCGAAAACCGTAACTTTTAACAAATTATAGGGACAAAAACGTAATTTACTCTTAATATCATGATACCCCTATGACTTTTAGTAACTTGGTGCACAAGGGGAACAAAGTGGACCGATACTTGGGCTCGTAGCAAATTGGAGACCATGGATCTAAACCCCATTTCCCTTTATTTGAATAGAATAAAATTGGAGCACAACCAATTGGACCGCTAAACCTAACTGTCTTGAATCAGTTGATTTTGAGTTTGGTTCTTCCCCCTTTTCGTTTTCCCATGTCCCATTAATCTGGATCCTTTTGTTTCTTCCGCAGTTTCTATTGAAATTATGAAATCCTGATCAAGCGCGGTTTGATTTGCAAGAACTCTAACACCAAAAATCTTGTTAGTAATCGGAAGAAAATGATCGTTTGGGGGTTCTGTTAGGGTTTTGTTTCGTATCTTGAATTCTTTCAATTGTAGTTTCAGTAAGGTTTGAATTAATGGAGACTGCTCGTTCCGATACGGGATCTTTCGCGCAAACGGAAATTAATTGGGACAAGTAAGCAATCCTCATTCCCTTTTTTGACTTATTTTTCTCTCAACTTGATAATCATTACTTACGAATTATGTCTATCATCAAGGTGGTATCCGTTATTTTGTTCTTTTGTCTGTTTTTGGTGGTTTTTTGTAGGGTTTTTTTCGTATCATATTGCAATTTAGGGGAATAATTTGATATTGCCCACGAATTTTGATTTCCCTCTGTTAAAAAAGAAGGTGCTGCCTGGAATTTTGTGTTCTAGCAGATTGATTTTCTAACTTCAAATTTGATTTAAGTGGGTGTTTGGATGCAACAAAGTGATTACAGAAAGGATTAAAGGAAGTGATGGTTAGTTAAATTTAACATTCATATAGATTCGTTCTGTAAACTTTTCCAAATGCCCAAAAAATGAAAAAAATTGTAACTACATTATTAGGGGCTGTTTTGGTTGGTTTTCCATTAAGTTCTATATGGACAAAGTTTTAATCTGCATGTATAGACAAGGAAGGTTTTTGTTTGGGAGAGCTTTTTCATAGATGGAAGGAGCTTGGTTTTCAATTGGGATAGGTAGGTTGGGAAAAAATTGGCTTTCTGCATAAAGCTCCCCCTAGAAGCTTACTGAATAAGTCACTTTCTATATCATTAAGTCACTACCAAACGGTCAATGTATAGCTGACCGGATAAGCTGTGAGCCCCATTAAGCTCATTAAGTTGCTAACAAACATGCTCTTGTGATAGACCAGAACTAGAGATTTGGCTACGTTTGGTACATGGGATGTAACTAGACAAAAAAAGGAACTCACTGTCCCATATTTGGTGCGACATGGGGCAGGAATAAGGACCATGACTGGGACTGGGTGGGGCAAAAACTACAAAAGTACTAATTTACCCCCATTTGATATAGCCCTAACATGTTATTTGAAAGTTACAACAACTTTGATTACGATAAGTACTCGGTTTGCAGTTGGACCATCAACCTTCTAACACCTGATTCTTTGAACAAATGTTATTGTGGCTTTTTAGCAATTGTTCATGGTTATAATTTGAGCAATCATTCCATCGCACTAAGGCCGTCTTTCTCTATCATGCTTCTACACATGGTTTATTGTTATTCTATTGTAGTTGTTTTGAACTCTAATATAGTTAACCCTGAGGGTAGCTTAACTGTTAACACCTACGGTTTGATCTCTATTGATCACCAGCTCAAGTCCCTTCAAGGCCACCGGAGGGTTTGCCCGACTGTTAACTTCAGGGCCCCATGGGATTAGGCATGGCAATGGGTGGGAATGGGGCGGGTTTTGTAATCCCCGGCACCGGCCCCGGTTTTTAGTAACAGTCCCCGGTCCCCGGTCAAACACCGGTCAAACCCTGGTCAAAGGAATTTGTATGCTTGTATGAGACAAATCTAGCACTTTAAGGACTAGCATATGCTCAAAGAAAGAGGGTGGTAGCATTGTCAAGCTACTTTTCTCCTGTAAGAACAGCTTTGCCAATTTGGGGCAAGGTGGAACTTCTGGGGTCAAGCGAGAGGTAATGGAATTGTTAAAGTGCACTTCATCCGCATCTGAATCCTACCAATTAGACTCCATTGATCTTGGTTAACCTATGGCTTCACACAAACACAATATTGTTCACTAAATGATCGAGTCAATAGCCCAAACATCTTCTCTTGTGGCTTCATATAGAATCTGCATCATCACTCAACCTCTAACAACAAGATAGTGATTACGCTTGAGCTGCTGCATGTCCAATAATACATGGATGAAGCATCTTTAAGTATTGCCCTCTTGCATTGTAGATGCATTTGGTATGTTTAACCGTTTAAGAAATCAGGAAGTTTCCTATTAGTGTCTGCACATGGCAAAGCAAATAGACCATCAGTTCATGGTTCTTGTGCATGATTGTTCAATGTATACAATAGATGCTAGATTGGATTTTGCGTCAGTCTAATATTACTCAAAGTGTTTCATCCATGTTATATGCAGACAAGGGTTGTGGACAAGATCCACTCGAGACATAGACCATATAAGCAGCTCAACTTGGGAATATCCAAAGTATTTTGGGTTATGACATGGTAGAGAATGGTGGGTTCAGTCCGTCGGCATGTGCGCATTCCATTTTCCATGTGCCATGTTAGTTCAATGACCAAGTACCAGGTACAAGGCGGGTCGGGGGGGTACAATACCTGGCCCCGGGCCCAACCCCAACCCCGGTTTGAGTCTACCGAGGATCCCCTGCCCTGGGACCCGTTTTAGCGGGGAATCTGCGTCCCCGTTCGGGTCGGGTGAGCCGGGTTCCCCATCGGGTCGGGAAAAATCACCATCCTTACATGGGATTAGTACTTGGTTGATGCAGCGAGAAACTGCGGAAGGGTCGACAAGCGGCTAAACCCTTTTAACAATCGAGAATTACAATTGTGAAACTCAAGAGAATACTCTAACAAGATGAACTTTTTAATAATTGATAATCTGAAAATTAATGAAAACAATAGACCCTATAGACTAAACTAATTAAGAGATAACTATGGAATCTAAATTCAAACTCAATCCTAATCCTAAACCAACTACGGAAGTATTTAAATAATAATAATCCTAATCTAATTTGAAGCAAATAATTAATAACTAATACAAAGAAATAATAATCTTAAATTAATTAAGAAACAGAATAATCAAATAAACAAATGAATGCAATCTGTTTGGAACTTGAAACACCATAAGTCGCATAAACGACTGTGTTCTAGCTTTTGATATGGGTATTTGGGCTTCTTTCGAGCTTGTTTCTTCTTTTCCAAGTATCAACAAAAAACCGGTTAACTCTTTGATTCTCTCTGTATCATTAATCAAGATGTGCCCAGACACCCACATTTACCAAAATCTAATATAGTCCTTCATTCTTATGCAGGCTTGATAAAACTAAGTTTTATGTCGTAGGAGCTGGGATATTCACCGGGCTTACAGTTGGACTGTACCCTATATCCGTAGTAAAGACCAGGATGCAGGTTGCTACAAGGGACTCGGTCGATAAGAGTGCATATGCAGTTGTCCGTGGATTGCTGAGAACTGAAGGCGTTCCGGGTCTATACAGAGGTTTTGGCACGGTCATCACAGKGGCAATTCCGGCAAGGATTATATTTCTCACTGCATTAGAGACCACAAAGGTGGCTGCTTTCAAGATGGTTGAACCATTCAAACTTTCGGAGCCTACAAAGGCAGCGATAGCTAATGGAATTGCAGGAATGACGGCGTCCCTTTTTTCTCAGGGGGTCTTTGTTCCTATTGACGTGGTATGCATTTATCATCCTTTTTTGAGCTTTCTTTGGTCAGTCTTGCAAGATGATTGTTAGATATTTGTGTGCGTAAGTTGTGCTGGAAGTCTGGTGGATTGACATTTGACAGACCAATAAAACTTTGTTTATAAAGGAGAATAAACTTCTGATATAGTTTTTTTTAAATGCATGACTTTCTGACATATTTTGAGGCATTCTTCTGTTTATACAAAGGCGTTCTAAAATCTTTCAGAAGGTCATGCATTAGAAAATCAATTAGAAGGTTATTCTTCTAAATAACCCAATAAAACTTATTGGTGGTTTTTTGTTCTATTCAAGATTGATAAAACTTGAAAACCTTCTACACGGCTGGGTGAGTGTCATGTTTTCTCTTCCCTCCCGCTTTAACTTCACGAAATCAAACTGTTCACAACTGAAATCTCTGTCCACACACATACAAAGCCTGCTTAACAAGATCCAGAAACCAAACCAAACTAACGAATCCCACTTGAAAGCAGGGTCTCTCGGGGGGAGGGGGTTAATCGTACTCAGACCTGTCATCTACCCCAAAGGGCACAGAGATTGTTTCAGCGAAAACCATTAGCTTGTGCAAAAGTGTGAGCAAAAAGGAAAGACGAACAAAGATTAGTAATTACTCCCCCCCTGTTCAATGAAAAAGACACGGGGCTTTAGAAATGTGTAATTATTACACTTTTTAATAAACTATATGACAATTTACCATAATAATTTTCTCCATCTCATAATTAGGGTATTATTGGAAATTAGGCACTTATTATTGAAAGTGACAAACGAAAATGTAAATGTGGCACTTGTTTTGGGACGGATAGAGTAGCAAGCACGAGAAAAATAAAATAGAAATAGGTACAATTAACACCGTATGCAGGTCATGCTTAACAAGATCCATGAATTGTCATCGGCATAGGCCGTAGGCTAATCTCCTAAATATTGAAAATCAACAGATTAGTCAAAGACTTATGGTTCAAGGATATTCAGGCCATGCAAGCTATAATGGTGGCCTGGATGTTGCTCGTCAAGTTCTGAAGCAAGATGGTATCCGAGGGCTATATAGAGGATTCGGTCTATCCGTCATGACCTATTCTCCTTCGAGTGCCGTCTGGTGGGCAAGCTATGGTTCCAGTCAACGCGTTATATGGAGGTGAGAGAGTTTTTCTTTTTTTTGAAGCATATAATACTTGTATACGGCAAATACTCACGTAAGGTGAGGTTTGAACCCTTGACCTCCAGGGAGGCTAGAATTTGCGGGTAACCCAAATACCGGCCAACGACCCTTTGGTAGTTGAGGACTGTTTGCTTTTTTCCCCGTATATGACCGGTCGGAGTTTAATTTGTTTTATGTAGTTTGTTAGGTCATGGAACTGATGGCAACGGATCTCTTCCGAGCCAAGGGACGATAGTTTTAGTTCAGGGTGCCGGAGGAATTTTTGCGGGTGCCGCAGCGTCCTGCATCACGACTCCACTGGACACTATAAAGACTCGACTACAGGTACAATCATTTACTAACGTTTTTGTCGTGCGAACATAATCTGGAAATTCTCGTCTTTTTTCCTCCTTCCTGAACTAAACCAAACCCAGTAAGCCCCAACCGGAGGTGGGGTCTGGGAGAGGTGAGATGTATGCATGCCTTACCTCTACCCCCACATAGTAGTCAGTAGAGCGGTTGCTTCTTTTAGACCCTGAGGCTTGTGCAAAGTGTGCTAAAAGAAAGGGTAAAACTTGATGAAAATTTGCAGAAAAAGATGATAAAAACTTGAAAAATAAGAAAGACGGTGCTAAAATTTGAAAAGGAGTTAGAAGTAAGCAACAACCCTCAAAACAGACAAACAACAAATAGAAACATAGAAAATACAAGAAAAAATGACCAAGGTAGGAAATAATTACACACCTCTAGTCTAACCTAGGACTCGGGGGATCTAACTGTAGATTCCCTCCTTTTCCGAAGTAAATGCAACGATATTCTTTTTGGCACGTTCAAGATGAATTGCAAAGTTTCACTTTTTGGTGAAGTTTCAAGCTCAAATTGCATACTCCCTTCTCGAAATAAGTGTCCATATTTCTATTTTAGTTTGTCCTGATATAAGTGTCCATATTTTTATTTTAGTTTGTCCCGATATAAAGTGTCCATATTTCTATTTTAGTTTGTCCCGATACAAGTGTCATACAAAGTAAATGTCTATTTTCCCATTCTACCCTTAATTATGAGATGGAGAAATTTTCTCTCTCTATTATTAAAGGTAAAATTGTCATTTAGTTAATTAAAAAATGTAATAATTATGGGTTTCTAAAACTGTGTGCCTTTTTTATTGTGGTCATTTATTTTGGGACGGAGGGAGTATTTGCTCATCAATAATCCTCACAAGATATTGGTGAGGCTTGAACTCTTGAGCTCCATGGAGTTTGGGATCTACTGGTAACTCGGGTACCGCCAGGTCAATGACCCTTTGGTGAAAGTTGAGGGTATTGATTTTGGTCCCGAAGGTTTTTTTTTACTTTATTGAAGGTATTTCAGATATTCAACAAATTTCAAATATCTTCCTAGAACGATGTGCCCGTCAAACATCGTATCATAATTTGATGATTATATAAGTTTGTGGTTCGTATTTCTTTTAGAATGGGGCTTAAGGTTGATGCTCATTGATATTTTTTGTACAAGGTAATGGGACACGAAAAACGACCCTCTACACGCCAAGTTATCAAAACGTTGATCGCAGATGATGGCTGGAAAGGCTTCTATAGAGGGATTGGTCCGAGGTTCTTTAGCATGTCAGCATGGGGAACATCCATGATACTCGCATACGAATATTTGAGTACAAATCCTTCCTTCTTCTGCTGCATTTTGGTTTCATTTTGAAGTCGTCAACATAACCATCATGATAACCGAAACTTAGATAGCATCTACCCATGTTTAGAAGTACATTCTTATAGGTTGTGTTTGGTACACATGACAGTACAAAAGGTTGTTGTCCCATATTTGGTGGACAAATAGACTGGGAAGGGACTGGACATGACTGAGTGAGACCAAAATGCAATTTTTTGTTCCACCAAAATAGGTGAAACAAAAATTAGGGAGATGGACAATCTCGGTGAATTACTAAAAATACCCATGTCAAATTAAAACTCTAAAACCTTTTCTAAAAAGTTCACCCACCTACCTAGCCCCTGCCCATCTAGTCCCGTATGGGTACCAAACACACCCTATAGAGAACATAGGAAGACTCACTTATTTACAATCATATTGTTGAGATTAAAGAATTTGGGTTCCACTTTTGGCTTGTTCCATGAAAAATTGCAACATTTTCTTAGTCATTCTAATTTTTTCATCGGATAGGAGTATGATTTAATGTAGTTACATTGATAATAGAAAGTTCATTCAGAAACCATAAATATTTTGAGAACCGTGAGGACCCAACTGATCTTGATGAATATAAATACATATACATGAATATTATTCATTATGAAAGTCATGCTTACATCCATGATATTTAGCATGATATTCATTATGATATCATGCTTATATTCATGATATTTGGCATGATATTCATTATGAATAGTTGGTTAATTATAGTTCTCAAAATATTAATGGTTCTCAAACGTATCCCTATGCCAACCTATATTGATATCATATGACCATTCATGTGTTGTTCGCTTTGCTGACATTTACTATTTGTTCATGGGTTATCTAGAGCGGATATGCGCTCAAGATTTGTAGATTACTCCACCGACTACCTGCTTCTTCCATCCCGGATTTTGGTCAGATGATGATACCGGATACTTTTGTGATTTTTACTAGTTCAAGATGCATGTATACAGAAATAGTGTCGAATGACACAAGGCAAGGCTCTCTTGGTTTACATGACGAGTAGAACTAGATTGCATAAACAAAAAACAAAATGTATGATTCATACATAATTCTTTTAACCATTTTTTACTTGCTAGAATCGATTCGATTCAATGTTATATTTTGTAATCTTTTTTTATAGAACAGAAATGACAAGGAGACATTGTTTCATGCTTTCTGGTTTCTTTTGCCATATTTATGGTGTTTTTGCCATGCTTTTCTCGTTTTGTTGACATTAATGACTTGCTTGTCTATTTCACATCCTTCATTGCCCCCTATCAAGCACCCGTAAGAACGTAAATCATTAATGGTCTTGTTGCACTTCTTTGAGTTGATGACAAATAACCCGTTAGGGACTTGCTTGGCTTGTTAGCGAGAAAAGAATGCCAATTACCGATCAAAAGATGTACTCCACTAAAATAGAGGCTAGAGGTTGTTGTTCCTCTCCTCCCCATTGGTGAGGCTCGTCAGCCACAAGCATTGAAAGTTGTAAAAAGGTAAATTCCATCAAAATATAACCAAGTTTATATTGATTATGATGAATATGACGATAATTAATGTAATAAAAGCTTATTTCAAACGATATGATATCACTTGATTTTGATGTGACATTTTTTTCCAAGTAAAAAAAAGATTTATGATATAATTCGACAACTTAATATATAAAACATCAATAGTTACAAAATTTACTCTTTGCCGATCAAAATAGGTAGAAAATAAGAAAAATATAATATTTGTTGCACTAAATATAGACAAACTTCGATACATTTTGATGCATTTTGGCATTGTAGAAATTGTGAAAACACTCTGATCAATGGAGAAAGTACAACATAAGGGACAAAAATGGACCTTATCATTGAACTAGGCATAGATTCAAAGACAAAGAGGAACTCAGTAGTATAACTTTCAACATAATGATAAAAGATGTTGCTCTACCTGACCTGATGACCATATAATGTGGGTTATCAACCAAACCAAACCAAACCAAACAAATCTAGTATACTCTACCCAGAGGTGGAATGTCCGCGGACCTAATCTCATAGCAGCTGTTTCCGTAGAATATGGCCATTCTTAACCCTAATTTGAACATATTAGAAACATTCTCAGTTGACTACTTGGGTCTCATGGTCACTACCATCCTCCTCTTCATCGTCTCTCGTTGTGTCTGCGAAGGCTTCGAGTGATTCGGCTTTGAACAAGTCACCGGCCTTTTTGGGATTATCAGTTGGGTCTTGTTCTTTTGTTTGAGATTTTCCTTTGTTCATCTGTAGCATGGCCATGAGAATGACCATAAAGAAAAATCATTAACGGCATGGAAAGATTAAAATCAAACCAAATTGACACATAAATCACACTCTGATTTGGTTAAATGGCCTTCTATTTAACCCTTCTGACAAGTTTGAGAATGTCACTTCCATATACAAGAATGCATAGAAACTTGTCAGATGGTCATGGATTTAAATAAAAAGCACCTGTCCGGAGACCATTTAGCTAAATAATGCAAAGTAGGGTGGGGCCGTGGGGGTGAGATAACCGTAGCTGAGATTTTAATTTAATTCATTACGCTTTGACGAGTATGAAGCCATTTTTTATTTAATAGGCTAAGAGGTCATGAATTTAATTAAAATCTCATTTAAGGTTATACAACTAAATAACCCAAGATATATGCAGACCTGCCCTCTACACTAAAAAGCAAAGTGATTCATTCTGTAAAGACCTCCAGCTTGTGCTTCTGGTCCACAAGATACCAAATTCCTCTATTTTATCACTATTGAAATCAATTTTCGATATTCGATAACTTTCAACATAAACTATTTTACCAAAGTAACCCCTAATATATTATCTTGCATTCCTTTGCAGCTTCATTTCCTCCATGTTCTAATTTACTTAAATTCAGTTAAAACCTGACATTTGTCCCAATGAGTAAAGTGGCTGTTTCCCTAAAGACTCCCGGCTTGTGAAAAATTGCTAAAATCAGTTTATTAGTCTCTTAGAATTAGTCTCAAACGATGAAAGTAATCAAGACTTGGCTAATAAAAATCCAGAATAAAAGATGTATGTCTAATTGGATTAAATTGAGTTGTCATTTGCACTTCCTAGCGAGAAATATAATTTATTGCAGTAAAGGAAACTGGAAACTGGAAACTTACGGCACGAAGCAAGGATCTCTTCTCTCTCTCTCGAGCATTACTAATGGCCTGAAACAAAACCCAGATTTTATCAACTTCAAAAGCAACACCAGAGATGACCAACACAAATGTAAACAAGAAGTGAAAGTAAACACAAACCGCTTGAAGCATCTTCTGCTCAGCCTCTACTTCAGTAGCATCTCTGCATGCAAGTACATCCATATTATTCATCATTGATACACTCCAGTAACTATTTAACAAATTTCATTGATGATACTCTTTCAAATATCAACATATGTGTTCATCATCATTATGACTAGTGCCAACATTAATCTTGAAAATAAGCACTGAAGCTTTAGAATAGAACCAAACCAAACCAGACCAAAAGAGCCGGGTACATCCCACCTGGAGGTGGGGTCCCTGAGAAAGATATATTCATATCTGTATATTAACATTCAGCAGTAGCATCTTGGATTTGTTAATTATGTCATGAACGGAGTTAAACTCATGGCAATTTTAAGATTGAAACCAGTTCTATTTCAAATTTGATTAGAATAGAAGAAGTTCCAGAGTTGCAAAAAAAGCTTTAAGCTCATATTGGTCATGGTCATGGTCATGGTCAATAATTTACCAAACTTGTCATTCTCCATCGTTTTTGTTCCACCTATTTTTGGTTTTGGTGTATCCAGTGATTTTGAAGGTAACTTATGGTAGTTTGCCATATGATTTACCCTATCTAGACGACATAACGCCAATCTGAACCCTTTCCATCCTATATATCGCTAGAAAACGAAAAATTCTGATACCTTCCAACAATTCGTTCAACACGGCACGAACATTTAGCACATACGTTATGCTCTCTGGCACAAGCTGCATTTTATCGTACAGCTATTAGATAAAAGAAACAGAAACATAAACAAATTGAAGAAAAAAAATTGCACAAAAACTTGTTAATTATCAAACCCCTAACCGTTGCACAGATTATGGTAGGCCTGACGAACAGCACGTTTCGTACATTTCTGACTGTCACAAAATCGTTGAAACAAGTTATTATCACTGAAATCCACATCAAGAATTCGGCGTAAGTTAGAGTAAAGCAGATAGTATTACCATTTGGCGGGTTCTGATAGGGGTTTGTATTTGCCGTATTTGCGTTTCCATTCAATCTGATCTCTACACTTAGGGCACACTCCGGTGATCTCCGACAACGGCCGGAACCTTCCTCCGACTTCAGTTTCGTTGATTTTGACGCCGGCGTTGGGTTTCCAGGCGTATTTGTTTGCGTGTTTCGGCGGACCAACACGCGGCCTGCTACTCATATTGCCTTCGGGCACAACATTGAAACGCATAGCGTTCTTAAACCTAGAAGAAAATCTTACTTTTACCCCTTGACCCCTTAACTATTGTTTTTGTGCAATTTTGGTACCTCAACTATGAAGTCTTGAGTTGGGTGGTTCATAGGCCCAACTCGTTTACCTGCTAAAGAACGGACTTGTACAACCATTATTGAACAATGCAATGCAAACGACACTCGGGTAGGCCCACCCAGCCCGTGTGTATTTTTATAATTAATGTAATATTATATTTAATATTTTTATAAAAATCATGACGGTGTTGCTTTCAATCTGGATAACTACATCGATGTCATTTTGATGGTAACACGACTATATCGCACATCTTGTTTCTACGAGTTTTGTGTTGGTTCACATATATTTTAGATTCATCTTATTTCCATAGCTTGTAGAACTGTTCATGGGTGGTACGGCTTATCAGAAAAGCAGAATTGGACAAGCCATTTTAAGAAATATGGACGGACTCGGGTGGAACAATTCAAAATAATGGGTGGGCTTGGTCAATAAAAAAGAAACTTGGACAGACCCGCTCGGCCCAGTATATAATTTATAATCAATTAATTTTTTTATATAATTAATGTTTTGTTAAAGAAAAAGTTTAGAATATAAGTTTTTTAAATATAATTTTTAGGCCCATTAGCCCATTTGCAAGCCCGACTTGTTATTGGGACGGTATAGGGAAGTTCTCATGCTTGTAGAAACGGGATTAAATAAAAATTCGGGTATATCATTGCCACCTATTTCACTAAAAAACTCATATCAATGGCAGAAGGATGATTGCAGTTGCTAACGAGACACACACACACACATGAGTTTGAGCTTGCTGCTCTCCGTCATTGATGTCGACGGCCAAGGTCGATTCCGGCAAATTCTTCAGGCGAACCTTGTCTCCCAAAGGTACGCAAGTCGCAAGTGATTCATCCTCTTTTTGAGCATTTTTTCATTCAATGATATAGTTATGAATTTTGGTCAAATTGGTGCATCATAATAGTTTTAATGATGTTAATCTTACATGTTTTTTGTGTTGCTTGCGTGTTGTTGTCTTACTCTATTGCTGATGTGATTTGATATGATAATCAATTTTATGCTTCTTGCATGTATTGGAGGTATTTTAGGGGTAAAATTCGTTTGCACCGTAGGTGTTTGATGTTTTGTGTCACGGAGTTTTGCGTATAGGATCTCGCAGATGAGTTACGATTGACACCGTTGCCTTTTGTTTTCTGTTTTTTTACTTCTGATTATCCCAAAGCAAAGTAGTATGATAGTGTCCGATATTAGTCATTGGTGGTTAATCTACTTGTTATATGTTACTCTTTTGTTGATGAATTCGTCCAGATAATCAATTTTAGGCTTCTTGCATGTATTGGAGGCACTTTAGGGGTATATTGCTTATGCACTGTAGGTGTTTGATGTTTTGTGTCACATAATTGTTGCGTATAGGATCTCACAGATGAGTTACGATTGTCACAGATAAATTTGTCCAATATCTGTGTGTGTTTTTATGCATTTTTGCCAAATTCAAAGGCTAGAGTTTGGGGCCGTTTACCCAAACACTTGCCCGGTAAGCGTTTACCGGTAAAAATTAAGATTCAACACTATCACTTACTTTACTCGGTAAGATTTTAGTTTATTAAAACGACATTGTATGCAACAATATACCTGGGAATCCATACATCCCTTATCAGTGTATGGACAGCTATCTCTCGAGCACATGGTTAGGTTCGCCTCAATGGGAAAAAAAAATGGAGTGCTAACCGGGTTAGAGTCGTCACCTCACTTACCGGGTAAGACTCTCGGTCATTGTCATCGCTCTTACCGGGTAAGGTTCTCGGTCGTTGTAATGTTCATCTGGTAAGAAACGTGACCTGATAAGCACTTCCCAGACAAGCGTTTAGCCCCTTAGGCTGGAGGGCAGAGGGGGGTAAGAATAGGCTGAATATCTATTCGACACTACTGGCTCTTGTGATGCAGATTTGGAGACTATGGATCATTTACCAAACGCTTACCGACAAGAGACATCATCCTTACTTGCTTTATCGTGAAACATTCTCAGCCATCAAAATGTTTTGTTGGTAAACATCTTAAACCCAGTAAAAGCTTACCGGGTAACAGTCTTTTCCCTCACTCATCAAGTAAGACTCTCGTTCCTTGCCATGCCTCTTAGTGGGTAAGATTATCGGTCCTTACGATGCTCAATCGGTAAGGTAAGTGATGTCAGTAAGCGTTTCAGCCTCAAAAGTGTACTGTAGTAAGATGGATGGGGATTGTAGTTGTTGGTTTGATATCTCGTTGGTTCGAAAGACAGTATTATTCCTCTACAAATCAAAAATTTCAAATTGCTGTCCATGAGTTACATGTTTGGAAACAAAACTACATTTAAGTCCAATTTAGAGAATGTTTAAACCAACCATAGGTGATGATCGAACAACACTATCTAAACGAAAAGAATGGCCTAATACACTAACAAACTGCTCGTTATCTATCGGGAAAAGCTCTTGAAAGTTACAGGTTTAAATCTCAATTAAAAGAATGCTCTAGTACACTAACGAATACAAAAAGAACAGGTTTCTTGTTGATTGTATTCGAAAGCTCAAAACTAGCGAAGATATCTAGTAAAACCAGGGATTAGAAGGATGGTCTAGACTATGATCAATGCCATTTTGTTGACCCAACGATCCACTCGAGGCCAACATTGTTTCGGCTACTGTAACATTAGCATCAAGAAAAGCAATCTCCGCTTGAGCTTTCGCTAGTTGGCTTTGTGCTATATGTATTTGTTGATGCAACAACGATATTATTCCAACACACCCGTACACGGGATCTCGTATTCTACACTTGGCCTCGTAATACAATGACTCTACTGCATCCGCCCGTAGTTGTACAGGCAGTTCCTACATAAAATTACGACAATCGACAAAAAAAATAGCGATCGTGTTAAAAAACAAGCATTTTTCTCGATCTAAAGACCATCAAAATTTCGATGTATGAACAAGATTACGTTCAAGATTTACCTCGATCAACTTGCCGATGTTGCTGGCGCCATAGATTCTATGAACGCAAGTGAATTTTTGAGGGTTATTAGCCGGGAAATAAGGCGCAAAAACGCAATCTGAAGGACATCTTCGTCTGAAATACTTGCAAACAGCACATCGAGTTGAAGTCATGTGATCAATGCTATGAGATATATTCAAAGATTTTGGAGAAATCTTCAAGAAATCTAATGGAAGATTTGGTTTTGATCTTTTAAGTGTTGGGGATTTGAGAATTTGTATCAAGATTGAGGGATTTATAACGGTTAATTTTTTTAAATTTTGGTGTGGTAAGGAAAGTATTTAATGGAAATCAACTTGGTAAGAATTTAGTAACCGTTAAAAATCAAATTTACAGGTTTCCTTAATTACACCAAATTATTCAAAAAGTTAACCGTAGATTATTTTGAGGGTACAAATTCAGAGTGGTCATGTCCGTCACGTATGGTGGTTGTGGAGGATGAACCGCCAGTTGAGGAGGAAGTTATCGGTGGCTTTGTGAGGTTGGACGGCGGCGGCGGACTGCTGGTGGTGGTGGTGGTGATGAGGAGGAGGAGCAAAAGAAGAAAGTGGTCAAAGTCAAAGTGAACATAAGTCATCGTGAACATGATTAAAAATCCCATGTTCACATTTCTCATTTTCTCCTCTTTATTCTACCAATCATAAGACAAATAGTTATTTCTATATTTTATTTTTGGTGATGTATTTTTATGCTATTGGTGGTTGGGAAGGGACATTAGTGTCATTTGAGTTCTCTTTCTCAGAGCAAAATGGTTTTCAAGATGATCATTTTGGTACAAAATAGTAAGTAGCAGTTTATTACGGGTAAAAGTATCATCCTTACTTACCTTATCAATCATCAAAATGAATTGTTAGCAAGTGTTTTTTACCTGGTAAACGTTTACTCCTTACGTACCAGGTAAGATTCTCGGTTTTTGTTACCCCTCTTACCAGATAAGATTATCAGTTATTGTCGTCCGGCAAGATGAACGCTTACCTGATGAGTATGTATCTCAAGAACCGAAAGGAAACAAAAAGACCGAGGGGTTGTTTGTTTGTTTTAGAAAACAACTAGATTAAGTCGTGTGGGTAGAAAACATTTATGGAAGTTACATCTGCTAATTCTGGAGTTCTTTTTGTTCCCTTTTGGGCTTATTAGTCCCAATATACAACTTTCTATAGCATAAAATACAAGTAATTTTAACATTTATTTTTATTATTATATTATTCCTAAAAGACAATTATAAGTCAGATAGGTAAAAAAAGACCATCACAAGAACATCAATGAAAACAATACTAATCCACAAGAAATTAAAGAGTTCAACAAGGATTCAAACAACAAACAAGAACCAAACCCCCTCCAGATCACCTGCAATAGTCGTATGTTCTGCATGGCCTACCTCTGACATTATATTTTCCGGCACAATTACCGCCGCAATATGTATAACCACGTTGTAAAGCACTATAGTCAATTCTACGCGTTGTCGCTAGAATCCGCCTATGTTCTTCTGTATCCATTAGAAACTCTTGAGCTTCTTCCTCGAATACCCGACACTCCACCAAGCTACTTCCATTGCAAGCCGCTGTTGACGACCCCCGTAATCCGTCACAGTCGGTGACCATCGTCATCATCAAGACGACGGATAGCGATAAGACGACAATCATAAAACAGATCGAGCTTCTTTCATTGAACATCTTGGTATTCTTGAGAAGGATGGGGGTTGGAATTTTTGGTTGTTTTTTCTTAATAATGGGGATTTTTGGCAAGGGGGGGTTGGAATATTTGGTTGTTTTTTCTTAATAATGGGGAGTTTTGGCAAGGGGGGGTTGGTGCGCCGGAAAATGACAAGTTGACAACCTGCGGGCCTTCTAATTAATGGTGGTGGTCAGTGTCATGGATTCAATAATTGAGGGTTGTCTTATTACATCCAGCCTCTGTCCAACTAGATTAGGGGCTGAATCGGAAATGTTACTTAATAAGGTAAGTGAAAATGGCGATTTTTATTGATAAGTGATTACTTGGTAAGCGTTTGGTAGATGACCCCTAATCCTCGTTCCCCTCCTTACATGTTCTCCTTTCTCCAACCTCCTTTCCCCTTTGGCAACACCACTCCACCGACGACCCTCCGTCTCCTACTAAATACCGACGCCTGAACACCATCATCCGACCACCGGTGCTCCGATGACAGAGGACCATCCTGCATCAACTCGCCCCTCACAAACCCAGATTCAAATCCTAGATCTCATCTTCCCGTCTCTCTCGTTCAAACATCGATGAACAGAAAAATCACAAGCATCATGTTCAACCACCATTCCATTGATGAACAACTACTGGACTCATTCAACCATCCAAATTCGAACCCTGTAACCCCTTTCTCGTTCAACCATTGATGAACAACTACTGGATTCGGTTTCTACACGTGGAGATTCAACAACCTCATCACCAATTGCACCAATCGCTCAATCAAAGGCTTTTGGTTTACGGATTGAGTTAAGCCTCAATTTTCTAATTTCCTCTTTGATTTCTTCGTGAACTTTGATTCTACCCTAATGGGTTATGATTGTTAATTGATTTCTATTGATTATACGCTGGCGATGGTTTACAAAGAATATGGTTACGATTGTGCAGCAAATGGGTTATTGATTATACGTGGACGATGGTATTTCATGGTTGAGGGTGGGCTAACATAACCACGATGAAGGCAAGCTCTGATACCATGTGAATAATATTCACCTCTTGAGTCACTTAATGTATTATCGGACAAAGGATCGTGTGAGATAGAGAGTTAAAATGAGAAGCGTAAGAAGAGATTTGGACCCTTGATCACCTTTAATCTCAAACCCACCCATGAATTACGCTTGATACGGGGATTGATCCGTTGCATCTCATCATAATATACATGTAAATGTAGAGGTCTTTTTTTACGCTTCTCATCTTAACTCTCCTTCTTATCATAACCCAACCTTGTATCATACACATGTATAAACAGGCTTAGAACAAGGATACAAAGGTAAATATGCATCCCATATTGAATACAAATTTATTTACTAACAGCCAGGACCCTCGACTGTATGCATCTAATAATGAATTTTTTATTTTATTTTAAAGGACAATAACAGAAAATTGAAAAAATAATACTAAAATACCCTTTACTTAACGGATGGAACTTAACTGTCGTTAGTGTAATGGGACCGAGATTGGCTTAAATGACCATATTCCACAATCAAATTAACCTCCTAACTATTTCTCTCGAGTATTTTTCCAAAAGTCACTAGGTACGCAATACCCAAATCCGCAATTATTACGGACCCACTAAATGACAAAAAAATCAACTTTTTGGGCTAGGTCCGTAACCACTGGTCCGCAACTATCACGGATCTGGCCCAAAACCCATTTTCATATGAAGGTAGACACTTAAGGTCTAACATTACGGATTCAAGGAAAATGTAAGTAATAGTTACGGACCTAGCCAAAAACTCTAAAACTTTGTCGTTTAGTGGGTCAACAATACTAGTGACTTTTGGACAAAGTCCGAAGAAAAATAGTTAGGAGGTCAATATGATTGTAAAATATGGTCATTTGGGCCAATTTCCCAAATATAAATCATACAACAAGAGAGAATTTGCAATAAGAAGTTAGTATGAAACTAATCCAAGAAAGTCTGGTAACCCTGTATTTATATAGTCTATACTATTTTATTAATCAAATTTGGTAAATGTCTTAAAAGTCTTAAAAATGTACAAAATCTAAAACACAAAGTACAAGCTCAATTACTTTTAGTCTATGTTGAGCTCCCAAGACCGACTTTCCCTGCAGAATTGATCTCCCCAACATGATTTTCCCTCCTCAAATTGAGCTCCCCAAGACGACGATTCAAGCTTCCAAGATGACGATTCATCGCTCCTCTACTCGAATCATCAATATATCAACCAGTGTTTCATCGTCATCTTCTTCAACTTTCAAAACAATATGGTTCTATTAATTATGGTTTGGAGAAACCCCCACTAAACCACTTTTTGAAAGGAGTGTTCCTCTTTTCCCCTTAATGACTTTTTGAAAAGAGAGTTCCTCTTTCCATGGTACGAAATGAATGTCATTGGATGATTGAGTTGCGCACCTGTAAATCTGCAAATGGGTTGGACTTTTCTTTTTGGGGGGCAGGGGAATGCCTTTTCCATGAATGACCGAGAACTCATGAAAATTTTGTTACATCTCAAATCCTTTTTTGTCCGTTTTCTTTCTTTCTGTTATGTTGACGTTGTTTTCTAAAATTTTAAGAGGGTTGGGTTGTTTTCTTTCTTTCTGTTATGTTGACGTTGTTTTCTAAAATTTTAAGAGGGTTGGGTTGTTTTCTTTCTTTCTGTTATGTTGACGTTGTTTTCTAAAATTTAAGAGGGTTGGGTTGCATTCAGATATAATGGGTGTTACTGCTTACTGTATGAAATGGAAAGTGTTGGAGAAGTAGAAAATATTGCATTCCTCTTATCTTGATTTTCTTTTTTGTATCCAACGCCTTTGACCCAAATGGTCCACATGGGTCACACAAAGTGCCACTCCACAATTTTTTTTTTGATTAATCTGGATATCTAACCCACTATGCGAACCGACTAATTCCAGTGGACCACCTGCTTTACAGAAATTTAGGCCTTACATCCAATGGAAATGGCCCTCAAAGCAACTCATGCACCTGAAATCCAATTCGATACCTCATGAGAGAGGAAGTGGATATTGGCAGCTTCTTTTAAGAGGGACTTCATAAAAGGTTTTACTCAGATAGCAAGGATAACATCACTCAACACTTGGTTCAATTATCGTTGTGGTTGGTTGATGGTATGTGCAAAAGCAGATATCTGGTTGCAAATCAACATTGGAGTGTGACAACAGAACACCATCAAATGATGGAAAACAAGATAAGTAATTGGAACATGGATGCTGAGCAAGGAATGGAAATAGCAGCGGTAAACAAAGTGGATTCCCAGCAGCTTGCCCAAAACAAATGTAACGCAATGTTACGTTACAAGGAGAAGAAGAAACGCAAAGCTATACATACAAACTATCCGTAATGATGATGAATATATAGATATAGTTTTGGTTTCAAATAACCTTGCAAGGAATGGTACAGGTACGGGAAATTCTATTCACAATAAAATTTGACATCCCGCCGCATTGCGCGGGCACACAATTAGTATATTATAAATACTATATAAATATACTTATTTATCTAATTATATTTTGAAAATTATAAAAATCTTAGTCAGTCGTGTTTCTTTTTCTAATTTCTAAGCATACTGTTGATTTTTTAATCTTCTAAATCGATTGAATTCATCGTCAAAATCAATTGCATATATATTTTTTGTAGTATAACTAAACCTAAACCGGACCGATCTCAACCTGAAACCGGACCAACCCGAACCCGAAGCAATCCTGAACCCAAAAATTAGGGCTTGATTTTCATATCCGACATCCATTCGAGTTTTTGATTTTCCCACTCGAACCTGCCCGCCCCGCCTTGCCCGATGCACGCCCCTAGTAGATAATATATAACCGAGCCATTAACAAAGTAGTTTTTCCTAAATTAATGTCACAACTTTTTTTAGACCAAAATATAAAATTTCTTAAAACTCTTTCAATTTCATAAAATTAGCGATAAAACGTGTTTAAATATTAGTTAGTTATCGTGATAACAAAATAGTCTACTATTACGACCTCTAGCAAAGGGACAAATTGACTTTATCCAAATACAAGATAAGTTTTGAGTTGGATCTCCACTGAGTGAGTCGAAACATGCCCCCGGTGTTTTTGGAGAACAGTTTCGGGTTTGGGGCACTAATCAATTTTTTGACAAAATAGACCATTATTAAATTTTATTGTTAAAATTTAAATAAATTATATTTTCACCTTAAATTTAAAGCATACAAAATTTAAATTAAGAACGTGTTCTCCAATTTGGGGATTAAAGAAAAAAAATGAAGGGAAAAGAAAAGAAAAGAAATAAAAATAGTTTTCTTTTTTTATTTGTGTAAATAAATTTTCATTTTCTTGAACATTATCCATTTTATAAATATATCTTTCAAAAATGTGTTCTTTATTATGAAAACTTGAGTAGTTTTGGAATTTTTATAATCTTTTTAAATGATTTTAATTTTTTTTCCTCCCATGTCGGGAAGGAAAGTTTTTTTCTTTCTTAAAAAAATAGGTTTTGAGAAGCAGGGACGGACCCAATTTTTTTTTCAAACGGTGACATCATTTGACTATAAGAAAAAACTATAGAATAAAGTTTCAAACGGTGACACCGTTTGACTATAATAAACAAATATACGAATTTTTTTTCAATCGGTGACACAATTTGACCAAGAAATGACACTAACACGATTCGAGCTTAGGTCTAGGGTGGAATAGAAGTCTTACAGATCGACTATATCAAATAAAACTTGTTCTCATTGTACTTTTAAAATACATACTTTTTAAAATACATACGATAACGCACAACAGATTAATACGGTTGTACGTTTCACGAACCTAATTTTTTTATCATTCTACGGATGAACAATACGATGCCACGTATCACCCTAGCCACACAAAAGTAGGTTTGTATGACTAGAAAACACATAAATAAATGAATTCAAGTCGAGTTCTTATAAATTCAAGCTCGTTTTTGTTTTACGTTTTGATCTCAATATTACATTGGAATTGGATAAAAATGGGTATGAGGATACCGCTGATTGGAAATGTTCACTTCGCCGCTGCTCTGAGTCATTGATGTCGACGGCCAAGGTCGATTACCGGCAAATTCCTCAGGCGAGCCTTTTCTCCCAAAGGTACGCAAATGATTCATCCTGCTTTTAAACATTTTGTTATTGAATTATATCACTATGAATTTTGGTAAAATCAACGCATCACAATAGCTTTAATGATGATAATCCTATGGGTTTTATGTGTTATTTGCGTGTTCTTATGTTACTATTTTGTTTATGTTCGTTATGATGATCAATTTTCTGCTTCTTGCATGTATTGGAGGTACTTTAGGGAATTTAGGGGGTGTAGTGCGTATGCATTGTAGGTGTTTGATGTCTTGTGTAATCTGAGTTGTTGCGTATAGATGAGTTCTGATTGTCACAGATGCTTTTATTTTTACTTCTGATGATCCCAAAGCAAAGTAGTATCCGATGTCAGGGATTAATTTTTCCAATATCTGCGTGTTTAATGCATTTTTGCTGGAATTTGTTGTTTGCCAAACTCAATGGTTAATTAGTCTATTGAATATGTAGTCTGGTGACTAGAGGAATAGCTATTGGACACTGGCTTCTGTAATGCAGATTTGGATACTGAACTGTACTTGTAGTAAGGTGGACTGGGTAGGTTTGATATCTAGTTGGTCTGGGAAGCAACATTATTCCTAAACAAATCGAAAATTTCATTTTGTTGTCTATGAGTTACATATTTGGAAGTAAAACTACATCTAGGTCCATTTTTTGCAGAGAATGTCCAAGCCAAACATAGGTGATGATCGAATCAAACTATCCAAATGAAATACACTTTTGAGTACCAATTCATTTTCAAAACATCATGGTTCTTGTCTTTCTTGGCTCTGGTAGAATATTAGTCGTCCAACAGGGATTACCTAGTCAGTCTCCTTCGGTAGTATACTTTGTAGTCAGTAGAGTTGTGTGTGTGTGTGCACCATAGGTGTTTGATGGTTTGTGTCACATAATTGTTGCATATAGGTCTAGTAGATGAGTTATAAGTAGGTGTATTTCGTTGAATAAAGTTTTAATCTTGAGTAAAAATTTCATCCCAACAAAGTTCATAGGCCCATAGCATGATCATACATTCCTTCTATCCTATTCGACCTCAATTCGTAAATGAAAAATTAGATAACTTATCAAAATTAAAATCCATAGGATACACACTTGACTTACAACTAGTAATCTTAGAAGAAAATACCTTACCACCCATGGCCTTCCCCACATATCTCTTATCAGAGATTGCACATCGTGGCTATATACATCCGACTCAGCTTCCTGTTGGCTCCACCATCTCGGTGAAAACTGTTTCTGATTCCTTGATGCTATCAATCACGATGTGCCATGTCTTAATGCCACTCCAGTTGATCCCATTAGCATAGATTCGTCACCTGTGGTTGGCTCTCCTATCATGAGAAACGGAAATTCTTGATTCTCTAACATGGCCTCACCAAGCGAGCTGTCTGTTTTCTCAGCTGCTTCTTGTAGCTGCAATGCAAACTCTAGTCCCCCAACTACATCCTCCATAACTGGACGTTCGCTTCCTTTATCTTGCAGGCAACTATGTGCTACCCCTCCGAATTTCCTTAAGCACTTGGGTGCAATCTCACCACTTACTTTTGGATCAATAATTTTATGCAAGGTCCCCGTTCGATAACTAGACTTTCCCCATTCTGCCAAATTCACTTGTTCGTCAGGCAGCTTCCGACTGATAACAGGTCTTGCACACAACACTTCAAGCAACACGACCCCGAAGGAGTACACGTCAGATTTGTCCGTGAGTTGTTCTGTTCGGTAATATTCAGGATCCAAATACCCGATAGTACCCTTCACCATCGTGGGAACGTAGTTTTGTGCTTGGTCTCTGGGGCCTAGCTTTGACAAACCGAAATCAGACACCTTAGCGACCCAATTTTCGTCGAGTAGGATATTTGTGGACTTGATATCCCGATGAATTATTGCACGGTTTGCACCCGTGTGGAGATAATGTAACCCTTTGGCTGCACCAAGGCAAATATGCAGACGTTTTTTCCATGACAAATGAGGGTTGTTCGTGTTATATAGATGTTCCCTTAGAGTACCGTGAGTCATGTAGTCATACATCAGTATCATCTCTCCATCCTCGTCACAGTATCCAATCAGGGAGACTAGATGGCCATGGCGTGTTTTAGATAGCATCCTTATTTCTGTCTGGAATTCGTGAAAACCTTGCTTGGATGATGAGTTGAGCCTTTTGATTGCAACAGTGGTTGTACCGTTGTCGATGTAGCCTTTGTACACCTGACCAAACCCTCCCTTGCCTATAACTCGATCATGATAAAAGTCCCCAGTAGCTGCTTTCACTTCTGTAAGTGAAAAACGCCGGCAGCGATCTGATGGCAGTGGTGGCAGTGGTGGCTTTGTATCTTTAGCGGTGCCAAAGCGTTTAACCCGCCTTCGCCACCATAAAACTATAAGAACTAGAATAAGAAACAAGACTAACCCTCCTCCAGCGCCTCCACCTATGGCGGCATATGTCGGAGCGTTCCGGTTCCGTATTATGGGAGACACCGGGATTGGCATAGAGGTTGTAGGGCCAATTTCCGGGTTTGGGCTTGAAAGATTACCAGCAATGCTCAACTTGAAAACTTCCAGACCATTCAAATAACCGTCCCCATGTCGTTCAGATGCTCGGCTGTTAGGATGCATCGCAATCCACAAATCTTGCTTGCTTTGGCGGCCATCTGGATCGTTAACAAACACAACGTAATCCTTGAATACCGCATACCCGCTACCTTGAGTCCAATGGAATAGATCAGCCTCGTCCTCAGCAGTTTGATTATTAATGAAAATCCTAAATACCACTTGACCTCTTTTTGTGTATTGTGGTATAATGTTGCAAAAATGAAGCCTGAGCTTGTAATAAAACCCAGAATCAACAGGAAGTATCCAAGTCAGATTGTAGTTATCAGACATATTGCCCATACTCCTTTGTGTAGCATAAACTAGCTCCGGTGCAGTATAATTTGGTGTCTCCATGGTATACGCGATCGGAGTCTTATTAATAGGCGTTAACCCAAACATTCCACCGTATATGTAATCATCATCTTGATCCCATGATCGATACATACCCGTATCACTATTTACATATATTTGTCTCCCACCGACGTTTAGCCGGTAAATTTTCTCGAGAGCCGTGTCGTCATCAATCACGGATCCTGTAACTTGACCGACGTGCTTCAAGTCCTCAGAGTTAAAGTACAAACTTTCCGGTAATGAAACTATTTCAATGCCATTAATGAAAGCATACGAGTTGGGTGAGGGTGTAAAGGTAACGTTTAGGATTCGGGTATCTTTTACATAGATGATGAATTCTTTGACAAGGTGGGGATTCTGGCGACCACCGAGTCCTCCATTGGAGAGGGTCATTTCGACGTAGGAAGCGGTTAGGAAAGCGCTGAAGTTGGTTAAGAGAGAGTAGCCATTGGATGATACTGAGAAGAAAGATTGGTTTGCATTGAGGTCGGAATAGGTGGCGGGATAGAAATAGAGGCGGAGGAATTTGGGACCTTCTGAGACCGGAAATTCATAGGTGAAGGAAGTAGTGTTAAAGATTCTGGCGGTGGAGTATGGGGTTCGTGGGATTGAAGGATCTTGGAAGGAAGGTTTGGATGAAAAGGAGGTGGTGTTGATGTCTGAGGTTACGAATTCAGAATGTTCATCACCATCCCATGTCCGGTTAGAAGTGGTGGCGGTGGATGAACCGCAGACGAGGAGGAAGTAGTCAGTGGGTTCGTATGGTTGGGCGGCGGTGGTGGCGGCGGCGGAGAAGAGGAGGAACAAATATAAGAGTGGTGGTAATGTGAAGGTGAGCATGGTGGTTGATAGTAGAAAGCTTATTATTATTTGTCATATATATAGATCATAATGGTGGTTTGCATTTGATGTGTACTTGGCTTGAAATGTCTTGGTCAGTTTTTGCCACTTGCCAATAACAACCAATCTAATGTGATCAATACCTTGTGCATTTTGAGTTGTAACATGGATATATGGTGTAGACTATAGGCGTTCAATCACCTTTCAATCTTAATATATATATATATATATATATATATATATATATATATATATATATATATATATATATATATATA